>NC_133284.1:37228926-37381426 GCF_005239225.2 Populus alba
AGAGAGAGAGAGAGAGAGAGCATTACCTTCTAAGCAAAAATGGCTATATGACTAAAAGCACCAGCCGCTTAATTTAGTATATAGCAAATATGGTTTCTAGCTACAAAACGTTCTGCCATGGTTCTCTGTATATAGCCCATGTCAATTTCTAACAAGTGCTTAAATTCTGTTATGTTCTTCATTAAGATTAAAAAAAGGGAGCGTATCAGTTTGTCGAAAACGGCAAATCTATTACCATTAGAATAGTCAAGTCTCTTGTTTTGGGAGAAATTCCAAGTGAATTTATCCTTTACTTCGAATGTAATGTATGATAAAGAAAGAATGTCTGCCAAAAGCATTAGTGATATCCCAAGTTTCCAATAAACAAAAAAGAAAAAGAAACGCTATAGCTAATTGATCTAACCAGCCTTTAGTCGGAGATCAGATCAAGAGTTATGCTCTTTTCTTCAAGGGTACGCTAGCAGCTATTCAGTGAGGACTGTAATTTGAAGTTTTCTCTCTGCATGCACAACTCAAAAGTACTGTAAATGGACATCTCCTTGATCAAAAAGCAATTATAATTTCTTTAATATACTGATCTTATTAGTCCCTGAAGGGGTTACAAAACACTGTGGAGATTACATGAAAACCTGCTCTCTCAACCTACTCCACCAAAATTTATCTGGCATGCATGTCCAGCATGTACACTTTTGCATCTCATCATAACATTCAACAAGATCAAAGGATTTAAAACTTATTAAATGATGGTAAATATTGTCTGAACAATAGTGAGAATCAAAAGAGTAGCAGCCGCAAAAATAGAAACAATTGTCCATGGGGTGCCAAAGTAATTGTTCATCAACAGAGCACGCCATCTTGGAATCCTGCGCCGGTAATACGTGTTCACGTCCTGGCACAGTTTTAGATAATAGTATTTTTTCAAGTAAGCATCCTGATAAAGCTTGTTGAAGAATTGCGTTGCCTCATCTGGATTCAACCAATTATCAATGATTCCACTACTGGTGAATTTATCCATATCTGTGGTAGTGTTAATGAGGCTGTCTAGGAGGACGGCATATGAAGTGATTCTGTCAGTGCATTTAGGACAAGACTGCTCATAGCTGATGAGGTTTCGAATGATGACTTCAGTTGTCTCCTGAATTAGCAATGGAGGGATTTCCAGGACACCATCTTGGAATTTTATATCCAAGATGCTTCTTGACTCACCCGCCTTCAATTTAATTCCGGCGGCTACAAGATTTGTGACGGAAGGAATAGGTTCCCATCCCATTTCACCATCTTCCTCTTTTCCAGATGACAAAACTAACCAATTTCTTAAGAGGTCAAGCAAATGTTTTTTTCCTTGGTAAGAGGGAAGTATGGGGGGTGGATTGGATGAAAAAATGATGTGAAAGAAATGAAGGGCAAGTTCTGCGAGGGTTGTCGTCTTTCCAGGTTCCGCGGTCATGTTGAACAAGTGTTCAAGGACCAACCAAGGTATTTGGTTTTCTACCAATATCAAGTCATGATATAGGTACTGCAACATACAAGACATGTTGAAGATAGGATCATCATCTTCTCTAAGATGACTATCTTTATCCTTTCTAAATAGCTCAATAAGAAAGCAACCATCTATTACCAACATGCTTACAAAATCCTCTTCACCGACATCAATTGGTCCGGCATAACACGAACGTGCCTCTTTCTCGATCCCCCTGGTGGATTTGATCAACGCCTTCAGTGTTATGCTCGCAGATCTTCGGGAAAGAAGGCCTTTGAGATACTTCAGTTTAACTTTCTCTGTAGATTTCATCAGTGGATGGTGACGGTGCCAGGGGCCAATTGAAAATGCGTTGGGGGTATAAGCTTTTTCGCTATGCCTTCGGAGAATTTGTGGCACTCTAAAGATGCATACTTTATCAGGCATTATCAAATTCTGGGACATCATACTTTCAACGGAAGATGTCAATGAATCAATATCAACTGTGACCTGATCATCTACTCCATGAGAAGGACCGCATATATCAGCACTCCTTGGACCACCATCCCTTTCGGATCTTGCCATCGTTTCTATGTGAAGAATCGTTAAAGAAGAAGAAAAGAATAATGAGGACAAAAAAATAATTAGAATCTACTTTAAGAGAAAGAAAAAGATTTCTAAGCTAAGTGTGAAAAGTATCCCATTCAACGAATTGTATATCTCTTTTAAACCCATAAATTCTTCAGGCCAAGCTCAACAAACCATGATTCGAGTACATACTCAGAACCCAAGCCCTTCCAAATCCTTCCGGGTTGTATAAACTTATCCTACACAAACAAAGTTTTCTGCAAGGTTTTGAACTCAGCTGCACTCCAAACATAACTCTGTTGGGAGTTTAGAAAGGTTTGTGATTTTTCAATCCTTTTGAAAAGAATAGTTTCCTAGCAATTTTCCCAAATGAGCAATCAGAAGGACCTATGAAGCTAACGAGCTGTGGTGTAAGGTGTAGGAGAACATATATTAGCATTAAGCTTCTCTCATACCTGACAGATATTCAACTGTGCAAAGATAAAAATGGTGAAGCATTACCTTTCTCGATTAGCCAAAGCCTTGATTCGTTCTTGAGGCTCTAAAAGTGAATTCTTCAGGGTTAGGGGCATGCACGTTTATTGTTTATGGAAGAGCAGATTGAGGCATTTGAAGATAAGTCTGTGAAGCATAGGCCGAGTAGGGAGGAAAATTTAGATGTTTCTCATGCGCAGCTAGAATCAGAAGGAGGGGATGAAAAGAAGTAAGAATTACATATTTCTGGATGATATTTAAGGCATTGCAATACTGAGACATCTTAAGGGGCATTGTATGGAACTTTGCATCAGTCCTATTCTTTTCTTTGGAGACAAAACTTCCTAGGAATCTATCTTTAGAACTTCTCAAGTGTGAAATAAACAGCGTCGGTGGAAATGCAGCAAAGTAGTGTCTTCTAATCAATTCAGATGGTTTCCATTTGAAGCTTCTCTCTTTGTTCAATTTCTTTGGAATATTAGGCTTCCGTTTAACTCTAGTTAGTTCTCTTTTGCAATGGTGATGAAGTTTCTAGTCCATTTTATTATATTCTTTTTGTAAATTTATAATTTAGTTACTTTTCCAAATGATAATGGAGAACATTTTGGAGAAAAAGAAGGTTAGGTTAATGTAATTTTTAAAATTATGGAACATTATCTTAAGGGGCATTGTATGGAACTTTGCATCTACAAAAACTTAGCATCCTAAGGGGCATTGTATGGAACTTTGCATCTAGAATCAGTCCTATTCTTTTCTTTGGAGACAAAACTTCCTAGGAATCTATCTTTAAAACTTCTCAAGTGTGATATAAAAGCAACAAAGTAAGTAGTGTCTTTTAATTTCCTCCTGCTAAGTTCATTTGACTGCTTCACGGCATCATCCTGTGGTTTCCATTTTAAGCTTCTCTCTTTGTTCAATTTCTTTGGAATATTAGGCTTCCGTTTTAACTCTAGTTAGTTAGTTCTCTTTTGCCTCGTTAAAGTCCTATATATATTATGGAGCCAAAAGACCTGTGCGATTTACGTAATCGAGCCACACTCCTCAATCAACCAGCTTTTTATGCGTTTAGGTAAATTACAGCAAATCCTATTCAATATTATAAAATTATAATTCATTTAAAAGTCCAAGTTTTGATTAAAAAAAAAACCATTTATTATGTCTAAAACACTCTTAATTACTATTTTAAAAAAAAATACAAAAAATAATATTAAAAATAAAACTCAAAACAAAATTAATAGTGAAATTAATATTGTCCGTGAACTAAAAAATATATATTGTGTCCATTTTTCTAATATTCTTTTTTGTAAAGTTTTAATTTAGTTACTTTTTCCAAATGGTAATGGAGAACATTTTGGATAAAAAAAAAAAAAAAAGGAGGTTAGGTTAATGTAATTATTAAAATTATAATTATAAAACAAACTAAAAGAGTTGGGTTATTTTAACACTATTTATATGAAGAATTCAGTTTTTTTTTTTTATTTTAGTCCTCACAATGTTCATATGAACAAAGCGATCTTTTTTATCATTTTAATTATGGATTTTATTTTTCAATCTCACTATCCCAGGTTATATTACCATGGTTTCATGTGTTTGGATTTTTTTTTTTTTTTCAATTTCAATTTGCATGCTATCGCTTTTACAAAGTGTTGAAAAATATTCTAATAATTAATTACAACTAATTTTATGAAATAGAACTTTAGGTTACCGTTATTAAAAAAAAAAAAAAAACTAAAAAAAGAGGGACCAACTTTAAGATAAAAAAGAAAAACGAAACAAATATCATTTAGACTTTGGCCTAGAAAACCTTACTTTGATCCCCAAAGTTTCAGTTATTTATTTATTTGGCCCTATTATTCTAGAAATTTATAATTTAACCCCAAATCTTATTTATTTTACCTTTCAATCCCTAAATGTTGAGAGAGCAAAGTGGCAGTCACCGGAAAATATAGAGGGGAGAGATTTTAATTAATACATTCTCTAATATATTTTTTTGTTCATTTTGAAAAATACTAACTAATTTTCTTAATTGTTTTTATATTTTTTTAATGTTTCAAATAGATTATAGTGATTTTTTTAGATTTTATTTTATTTTATATTTTAAATAAATAAATTGTATTTGTATAATGACATTACAAGAACAAAAATTGATTTTAAATAAATAAATTATTTTTTAAATTTTAATTAATATCTCCTTTCTCTCTTTGTTTAATTATCTTTTTACTTTTCATGATTTTTTATTTAAATTTTAATTAATACATTCTCTTTTATATTGTTTTATATTGTTTTGTTCATTTTTGAAAAAATAATAATTAATTTTCTTAATTGTTTTTATATTTTTTTTAATGTTTCAAATAGATTATAGTGATTTTTTAGATTTTATTTTATTTTATTTTGTATTTTAAATAAATAAATTGTATTTGTATAATGACATTACAAGAACAAAAATTGATTTTAAATAAATAAATTATTTTTTAAATTTTAATTAATATCTCCTTTCTCTCTTTGTTTAATTATCTTTTTACTTTTCATGATTTTTTATTTAAATTTTAATTAATACATTCTCTTTTATATTGTTTTATATTGTTTTGTTCATTTTGAAAAAATAATAACTAATTTTCTTAATTGTTTTTATATTTTTTTTAATGTTTCAAATAGATTATAGTGATTTTTTAGATTTTATTTTATTTTATTTTGTATTTTAAATAAATAAATTGTATTTGTATAATGACATTACAAGAACAAAAATTGTTTGTTATTGACAACCAAAATTAACCTTTAGGTAAAAAAAAACATATAAAATAAAAAGGACAATCAAGGTTAAATATTTGAATGTGCATGTATATTTTATTTTTACGAGGAAGATTATCCTCTTTTTTTTAGTTTTTAACTAATTTATCACTCGTGCTTTCATTGCGGTTTAAATATAAAATTTTGGAACATAAAAAATACACAAATCGTTAAAAGAAATTGGGCATTGTCATTAAACTTGATGCAACAGTTCAAACTTAAAAAATCATAACTCGAGTATTTGATTATTATTTAATCAATTTATCAAACCCGCAATCTAGGTTAAGTACTTTGCTGGCCTGAATTCATTTTTTTTATTTTATTAGATGATAGAAAATACAAAAAAATTGATTTACTATAAATCCAATACTCAAAAATAAAATTCAATAAAAATCTCACACTAAATGATAGAATTGAAAAAAAAAAAACTAAAGATATAAACAAAAGGGCCAAAAAATCTCAACCTGACTTTTTTAATTAATATTTAGTCAATCTGTCAAACTCATGACCCGAATTGTAGACTTCACTTAATCAATTTTGTTTTTTTATTTTATTTTATGATAAGAAATATGAAAGTTGATTTACCATCAACTCATTAATAAAGGATAAAATTTAATGAAAATCATACACTAAATGATGGAATTGAAAAAAAATACAAAAAAAAAAAGATATATATAAAAAAAAAGCTAAGAAATCCCAACTCGATTCTTTGATTAATAGTTATTCAAACTCGTGATCTGAGTTATGGACTATATTGATTCTATTTTTTTTATAAAACTTATTATATGATAAAAAATATAAAAATTGATTTATTGTTAATTTAATACTAAAAAGTAAAATTAAATAAAAACTCAATAAGAATTAAATAAAAAAAACTAAAAATAGAAAATTGATGTTTATAACAAAGCCAAGCATTAACCAAGGGAGCCAAGGATTGAAGTTCATAACAAAAGACCAAATTAATATATTTACTTAGCTCAGTGTAGCTTATTTTATAAACTATTTGGGTGGTTTGAAGGTGACATGACTCGTCTCCTGCATATTTAAAATAATTTATAAATTGGCTTACGCCCTTTGACTATTTTTTTTTTTTTAATATAGTTCAAAAATTAAGCTACAAGGGTTTAGATTTTTCTTTTTTAAAGATGTTTGTGGATATACTCTATTCAGGTTTGGATTTGTAATTATAATCAATTTAACATTTAATAAATTATAAATTATAATCTTAATTCATTTAATGTTTTTGAATTCAAGTTGGTTGAATATATCATATTGGATTAATTTTTTATATAAATATTAAAAATATTCATTGGTAGGGCTTATGAATTTTCTTATTCTTAAACTATGCTTATAGAAATAATTGAGAACACTACAGAAAAGCAGGCAGAAATCAATTGATGTTCTAAAACAATAGAGTCAGCTGAAGAATTTTAGAGTTTGAAATGGAAATGCACCTTCACACATGGGAGAATAGCAAGTTCTGGGCTTGAGATCCAGTACAAAATGGTCCACTCAGCTGAAATCAATTGATTTTCTTTTAACACTCCTGGATTTTCCCTCCAAAATAATCTGCTTCTAAATTATTTCACGTTAAGACTTGTTTTTTCTGAGGCTTATATTCTCTCCGATCCTCACCCAAAACAAAATGGTCCACTCAGTTTGCACATAGGCCTAATAAAAATAGGCTAAATAAAAAAAATAACAAAGAACAACAAATAAAAAGATATGAAATAATCCATGTCATATTAAAAATTAGGGAAGAATCATATAGAAAGCAACAAAAAATAATGGATCATAATCTCTAATTAAATAAAATCTAAATGATAAAACTGAAAAATACATGAATTTAAAAAAATTGAAAAAAAAAGGGGCAAACTCGACGCATCTTCTAAATCTATATTAATCTCTAAAACTCGCAACTAGAGAGATTTTAGACCTGGATTCAATTAAAAAATTCAATTCTCAACTACTTTAATATTGAATTGAAGGTTGAGATGGAGAAAGTATCAGTTTAAAAAATTTATCAAAGTAAAAAAATAATTAACAATCAAAAGAATAAAGATCAAATCTGATAAGAAATAAATTGGAGGAAGAAATCTTTAAAAAAAATTAATTTTAAAAATTATCTCAAATAAAATAAATAGACATCAAAATAGTAGGGATCAAATCTAACAAATAAAATAAATAAAGGAAGGTAAAATTGAAAATAAAATTCAATTGATAAATAATTTCAAATAAAATAAATAGTAATCAAAATAACATAGATTAAATCTAGAGGCAAAAATAATTTAAAAGGTTGTTTTGAAAATTTAGAGGGTCATGCATGGAAATTGAAGATGAAAGAGAAAAAAAAAAGGAAAAGGTTATCAGAGTCAAACCAGAGGGCCGTTGGTTACACGCGTTGCCTAGGGATGGACAGGTTACTAAAACAATTCTAACGTCACCCAATAAACCACCATATGTTCAACCAAACACCTCATTACACACCGGCTAAATAGCGTTAAAACAACTCATGTGCTTATGCGTGCAATGCACATAACAACTTTTTTAAAAAAAATAATATTAATATTTATTGAATTATAAAATTGTTCCTTAGCCAACTTAATTATAACTAAAACCAAGATGAAAAAAAAAACCATTGAATGTCAAATAAAAAATTCTGTTTTTAAGACTAATTTAATCATTTTATTATGTTTTTAAAAAAGTACAAAGTTAAAAAAAAACCCAAGGCAAATTAATCACTTTAATATGCTTCAAAAAGTTGAAATGACCAATTTTATCCTAACCAATCTGATAATTATTAATATACTTTTTTTTTAGGGTTGTATTACTTTAAATAGTTATTTCAATTATTTTTACTTGGAATAATAAAATAATCATTATAATGTTAAATTCACAATACAATATATCTTGGTTTACAGTAAAAAGCTGATTCTTATTATTATTTTTTTATAAACTAGATCAAGTTTGTGCAATTTGATAAAATCCAGGAAGACATAACAAAATACAAGGAGTTTTAGAGATAAATTAATATTATAATTAAAAAAAAAATTGGAGTCATATTTAGAAATTTTTAGATCTAAAAAATTTAAAATACTAGTTTGAAAAAAATATATATACTGTGGAAAATATATTTTAGAGATTCTTCATTGTTTACTAGCTTTTCATATAAAGTAAATATATAAGCAATTCAATTTTTTTTCTCTTTTATATACAAGTTATTTTTAGTAATGTAAAAATTAATTTCTTTTGACATTTTTATACTTACTTAGTAGTATAAGTTTACTTTTATTATAAATTAAATATAAATTTTTTTTTCAAGTTAACAATATCACTCTAAACTCTAACATGATGATTTTTAATTTGAATGAAATAAAATTAATATTTTATAATTATATTATCATGAATATAAAATATTAAGATGACTATTATAAATTATAAAAATAATTTCTTATAAAAATAGTTTTTATCTTGATTTATTTTTATTTTTTTAACAAAAACTTTGTTTTCGTTTTCAATAAATAAACATGTTTTCTAATTTTTTTTTTATTAAAATAAATAAAAAAAAACTAAAAATGAAAAAAAAATGTTAATGAACATATATGGAATTATCAAAGATGTGCTGAAGCATTTGGCTAGTTTATCCTGCAGAGCAGGTTCATTGCAACGTGGCGCAACGGAAGGAAAATAGTATAAAAAATCCTGTTTAGCTTTTCCAGTTTATTTTAAAATATATTAAAATAATATATTTTTTATTTTTTAAAATTTATTTTTAATATTAATATATCAAAACAATTTAAAACTTAAAAAAATTTATAAAAGTATAAAAACACAATTGTAATCACAATGAAACATGAAATTTTATGTTTAATAATAATATAAATATTTTTTTTATTTTTTAAATTATAATATATTAAAATAATTTTTTTAATATCAACACATTAAAATAATTAAAAAATATTACTTTAATTGTTTTTTTAAAAAATAATTTAAAAAACATATTCTACAACATAAACAAACACTCAAAACCACAACGCCATGTGTCGTAATTCTAAGCGGTTCCACGTCTTGTGGAAACCTCGAGTCGCTCCGACCCCACCGTTAACCAAAATAAATACAGCTCCAACTTTCCCTCTTTAAGCTCCTCAAAAGCTACAATCCCAGCTCTGACTTCAAAGTTCAAAAACCTCTCAACCAATCAAAATCAAACCCTACTAACACATCTTCTACGTGTCGCACTCTTATTAGCTGTAATGGTATTACCGTAATTTCTACAAGTACCAAGGGCATTTCCAGATCAAACCTGTCTCCTCCTCTCTTCCTCTTAAACCCCACTTTTTTTCTCCTTAGAAACCCTCTTTTTCTTTTTGCTCATATTTGCAAAAGAATCTCTCTCAATAGCCGCCATGGCCTGGCTTAACCGATTAGCCATCACCGCAGCGCCATCACTCCGTCGTGTTAGCCGATTCCCCGGCAGTCGAGGTTATGGATCAGCAGCGGCAGTCCAATGCGACTATGATTATTATGATGACTATTATTCAGAAGCCGTAGAAGACTACGGACAGCTTAATCGGCTAAAGCCGAATTTGGAGTCGGTGGCTGGGGTCGGCTTCAGGGAGAGGAGTGCAGTGGGTGTTAATAGGAGACCCAGGAGCTAAAAAGCATGTTTACGCAGAGAAACTCTCGAAGCTTCTAGAAGTTCCTCACATTTCCATGGGTACCCTTCTTCGTCAAGAGCTTAACCTTAACTCTTCTGTTTATAAACAGGTGCTTTTTTAGGGTTTTTTTTATTGTAAAGTCCTGGTCTTTATTTTTTTTGGTTAATGGGATTTGATATTGATTGGTTTTTGGAATGTTTTGTTTTTAGATTGCAAATGCGGTGAATGAGGGAAAATTAGTGCCTGAAGATGTGATTTTTGGGTTGTTATCAAAAAGGCTTGAAGAGGGTTATTATAGAGGTGAAAATGGGTTTATTTTGGATGGAATTCCCCGAACGAGAATTCAGGCTGTAAGTTTCTCGTTTTCTGATTATTGGCATTTGTGTTTCGCAAGCAAGTGGATGATTGTGGGGTTTTGTTTTAATTGGTAGAATTTAAGGACTGTTGAAGGAATGGAAGTTGAATTGTTTTAAAAAAAAAAATTATTATTATTATTTTGCATCTTTTTAGTGGTGTTTTTATATACGTAATTATGGCATTTTGTCTTATGATGATTGAGGAAATGGTGGGATTTTTCTTTGCAGGAGATTCTTGATCAAATTGCGGATATTGATCTAGTTGTTAATTTTAAATGCGGTGAAGTGAAAGTGGTGAAAAAGAATCTTATAAGTGCAGAAAATTCGAGTTACTCTGTTGCTGATGCGGGAAGTGTGTCAAATGAAAAGTCTCGAATATACGCGCAGGAGGTACAACGTTTTCTTTTTCATTTCTGAATTAGATTTCGCATTATTGGTGTTTTGAAGTGTTCATTTAGTGATTATGAGTTTTTTTTTTGGTTCAAAAACAATGCTTATCTATGTTCTTACTTCTGGCATCCTAGATGCCTCTGAAAGGGCTGTATATTTTCGCCTAGTTACATTAGAATTGCATTTTGCCACTGATAGCAGTTTTCATGGCCCTGTGCTTTGTATTACCATTGATATTTTCCTATTCTTCATTATCAAACTCTGTGTAGATTTTGGATATTGGAGCGTTTATTCAGTTCTCTGGTCATCATTATTGGAATATGGTTAACATCGAAGAAAAATGATTTATATTATCTTACGTTTGCTGCTTGAAAGAATATACCACAAAATGTCTTTTCACATTGTCGAACGATTGTTTGAGTCCTTTTGGTTCAAGTTAATATTTTAATCAGAGGAATTCGGTAATTTGCTCATTAAGTATTTGTTCTTTTATTAGGGAAAAGCGTTGGAAGGATACTACAGGAAACAGCAGAAGCTTCTCGACTTTCAAGTGGCAGGTGGATCTGGAGAAACATGGCAAGGCTTGTTGGCTGCATTACACCTCAAACACCTGAGTGCTGTTAGTTCTTCACCAAAACTGGCTGCCTGATTCTTCTTCCATGCAAACTGCTGACTGCTTCGGTTTCATTCCCAAGCAGGCATGGTATAGTAAATATTTATAATGGGACCACCATACGAGTTTGTGTGGCGATTGTCCAATTGGATTTTTGAATCTTTCTTTTTGAAGTTTAGCTTATCTAAGCAGTTGCAATTTTGAGAATGTATGGTTTTAAGGTAATTTTGGCGAGAGAGATATAAAACAAAGAACACCGGCAAGTGTATTTTTGCGTCTTGTCTCCGATTTGTGGTCTATATTGTGTTTCAATTCAATCTGTCCGGTACACGAATTTAGTTCTGTGGAAGTCATATGCTTGCTCCCTTCGTGTCTTTTCTTCTTTTCCTCAACTTTCAGAAACTGGGATGGCCTATGAAGCTTTGATTCAGTGATGATGGACTGACTCCACGGTCAAGGCTGGAGCTCCAAGAGTTAAGAGGTTTCTAGATTCAAACCCCGCCCTCCTAGAACGATAATGACAGGAGAAAAGAAAAACAGTAGCTACTCAAATGGCGGCAGCTGAACCTTGATTTGAACTAATTGTTCGCATCTGCAGGCTTGCCAAGTCTTTTTGAACATCTATGTCGTTCCATGAGCCTCCAAAAAGACTATGGCGCTTTAATAACCCTAACACCTTGTCGTAGGAATATTGAGCTCCTTGAGAAATGTTCTGAAGACCAGCTTCAGATACAGAAGTATGCATAAGGGATGCTAACTTCCACGTCAGTTACAATGGCACTCTGTCAACCCGGTTTTGGACCATACAAATTCCAAACACTATCAGGGCAAGTTGGCAACTTGGTTTTTAGCTTCAAGACCCGAACATAGCTTGTGCAAGCTAATACACATGCCTAAAAATTCAGGAATTAATTAAAACAAACAATACCTGTTTCATGAAGCACTTTATCAGTTGAGATTTAAGAATCACAATTAAGGGTCATGAAAAGAGAAATTTATCTTCAAAATGCTAAAACAGGCACTCCATTTCTACATGAAGGATTGAGATGTTCTCTAAAGCTACACGATTTGCATTTTCCTTTTTTACAAGTACAAGATAACCAAATGGACCCAAAACTTGACTGCTGATTTACTACTATAAAGCAAACAAAGCTAATCATACATTATTTGTATAGACATGTGAATTTACATATATAGTTACTCACTGTTCATCCATATCTCTCTGAGAAGTTCATATCTGATGGTATTGTCAATGCCCTTCTTTGATTTCCAGCTGGGCTTTGTTGGGGCAGGTGAAGACCGCACCCCATCAAGTATGATCGAAGCCAAAGGTGAATTCAATTCATCAAGCTCATCATCACTGGTGTAGGATTTTCTGACAATTGAGGAGCCACTTTTTCTCAGCTTAGATTGACTTCCAAACTCTCCAATGATTTTGGCAATGGAAGCTGTTGAAGGTGGTAAATAGATCGGAGGAGCTGCAATGCATGGTACCGTTGTGACAGACTCCTCTCCAGCCTCAATAGCATCCTAAATGAAATTAAAAAAAAAAAAGAGAGATGATTGCTTATGATCTCGTAATGAGCTTATTCCTGGTGGTGATACCACAGTACTCTTAAATCAGCTAATTCACGGTGGCAAGAATACATAGCACTCTTAAAATGTAGTATAGACAAGAGGATGCAATTTGATCTATGTGGTTCTAGCTAGCTTTAAAATAGAGCCAACTCAAGGTAGGCTTGTGGCCAATTCAAAACCAGCAAATTAATCATTGGAACGGAGGGCAACAACTAATGCAGAATTCCGGGGGTCCCATTTTTTCTGTTCTTGTTTTAAGATCTTTTTGTGCAATTCTTTATGCAACGTTTCAGTAATAACTAACAAGGATTTGGTCCCAGTTAAATCAATTACCAATTTACAACCAACATTTATATTTTTTAACCAATACCAACTCACTAACAACTTGCACCCTTATAAAAAGATTCATGCTAAATGTCATCAGCCTCCAGGAACATGCCTGAGTAGAACCATTGATAAGTACAGAAGTGAAACATATCCATTCATTTTGAATGTGACTAACCTCAGTGTCCAAGGCTTCAAATACAACATCTGGAATAGGATCTGGACAAAACTCGTCTAAGACAAAATCATCAAGAACCCTCTTGATCAATGGTGCAGCGAATGTGGGGCATACCTTCAAAAATAACATGATGTTTATTAAGGATTGAAAACATGGCTCATGCAAGTTTGAGATGAATGAAGGGTGTGAGTATGTCGAGCTTGCAATGAATATGAATAAATAGCATGAGTATGCCAAACCTCTTTTCTGATGGATTTACTTAAGAGCATGTCCTTTGGAAGCATCATGAGATCACTTAATGCATTAAGGAGATGGAAAGGCTTGAATGTTGTGTCTGGTCTCTCATCAGTCTCATCGTTTTCATTGTCATCTTCAAGCAAGTCATCATCATCCATACCAAATAGATCAGTCAGCCATCTTGACCAGTTCCCAATCTGATATTTTCAAAAAGTACCAAGGAAAGTTACTACATTAATGACAGTCATAGAAAACCTTAAACACCCTCTCCAATGATACAGGTTAATGGGTTTCAAATTGGTGTCTCTTATCATCAAGTCTAGTCTTTGGTATGAATAGGATTTACCAACTTGTGAAGACAAATGGACATGCAGCATCAAAATATCATATGCATGCATGGTATGTAGATGTTTTTCTTAGCATGAACCTCTTTTCCCTTTCTTTCTGTCTTTCTTTTTTTTTTTTTCCCGTGAGAAGCATGACATGGATTATTCAAATGTGGAAATAAGAGGAGAAAAACAGGTCACGTCTAGCACAACTTTTGGAGATGTCGGATGGTATCTGAACTGTCCTCCCCTTCAATTTTGAAAAAGGAAAGGAAAAGGAGACATGTTTGGCTCCCATTTTACAACTAAATGGTTGCAAATTTAAGAGAGGTAGCAATAAAAGACCAAAATGAAGGTCAAACTCTAAAAGATAACAGCAACAAGTTCCCTTAGGTTAGGCTTCCGTGTCAGAACTTTATCCTCACCACATTTTTCAGTTGTGCACCAGCCCCAAAGCTCGATGACCCTGCTGGAATTGGGAGAACTTTTGGATCACTGATGGGATCAGATACTGGATCGGTTGGGATCTCATCAACAGATTCACGAAGGATAGCATTGAACATTGCCACATCTAATCTAGCTACGCATTGCTCCATTATCTAGAAACATAATAGTAATATATTATCATGCCATATTGTTTGCAGAAACAAATTATCAATAGTTGGAAAAGCATAATCAAAGACAACTAATATTAGTTAACAAATGAAAATTAGTTGAAACAAATATCAGCTAACATGCTGTCAACAACCATATGAGTTCAACAATTCAGCATTCTTGTTTTCAGATGATATTTCAAATATTCCTCCATCTACACAGTAAAAGCAACACCATATGTTTTTCACGTTCAAAGAATTCCATTGTAAGCTATGTTGGTTGTTCACATGCTATAACTTGTCAGTGGTATATAAAAACACATTAACTTTGATGACACCATTGAAATTTATAGATTTACCAGTCTTGCCAGCACAGGTAAACAGCCACATTCATGGCCTCCAGCTCGAACAGGACAAAGTCTTTCACAGGCATCTTTGAATGCCTTCTTCCAATGCTCTAATGAAATGTTCCCTTGGTCTTCGTGAACCAACCTTGATGTCCTTCCAAGGTTTTTCTTAGAGCCAGAACTATCAAGTTGAGCAATTTCCTTTGTAGCAGCAGCTTGCATGTGTGGGGTCAGAGTCTGGTGCAGAACCATGAAAAAGATTCATGTCAAGTAATATTAAAGAAGCAGAGTTTTAATATTTTAAAATAATAGTGCAGTTAATGAGAAATCAACAAAGACAAGGGAGAACAGGATGAATTAATGAAGAACCTGCCACCAGATTGATTCAATGGTGCGGGAGAAGATCCAAGCTTCAACTCTTTCCAGTGCAGATGTAAATACATGCGGGTCCTCCCAGTCACTGGAATCTTCATAAAGACCATTCTTATTTCCCTTTCGGCTGGGAGATACCTCTTTCCATTTCAATGAAGATGATATGATCTTGTTTCCCTTCCTTTCCGTATGTTGTCCTGAAGAAATTTTGCTTTCTGTATCACCAATAGTTTGGCTTATAATTGTCCTCAAAACAACTGAGTTTGATAACCAAAATGTCAACCTGTATTTAGAGTAAAAGCATGAAACATGAGCTTGCAAAATAATTTTGAGAATATCAGTTAGATAGTAAAGAAAGTAGCAGTAGAAAGAATAGTAGCACAGGTGACATGGTTTTTTAAACAATTATATTTCCACCACAGGATGTTTTCAGGTTGAAAAACACATCATGGTTCACGGCCAGGGTTGTGGTGTTCCAGTCAAAATAAAATGATTTTCTTTTGTCCTTCTTTGGCTCCAATATTGTTGTGGAGTCGGGTCAGGTAATTTAGCCTTTGTAAGGAAGATACTATATTCACTTGGTCAAACCAGAATAGATAACTTCTTGGGTCCAACATGTAACTTTGATGGGAATCCAACTTCACATACTTTAGAATATCAAAATAAATGATGGTTGCATGGTGAAAGATTCCTGGAGATTTAGAAATGGATGTGAATTAGAAATACCTAGGGACGTCATTTCCACATGCTTTTGCAACCAGAACTAGTCCTGAAATGGCACTTCTTGCTGCAGTAGCTCTTCTTGACTGGAAACTTTCTCTACAAGCATGAAGATATAGTCTAGAAAGGCGGCGAGCCGGAGCATGAACCTTACTCATGGAACTTCCATGCTCAGCAACAACAGAGTAAAGAGAAGCCTCAATAGCAGCAGCTTCTTTCAACTCTCCCTCGAGCATCTTTATTTTGTGTTCCAATTGCTGGATCTTGCCATCTAAAATGGTTGTTCGGGTATCTTTCGGATAAATCTTTGCATTTTTTCTTTCATTGAAGCCAAGGCTCCCAGCACTGTGATGTACATCTCTCATCAGACCAACTTCATTGTGCTGATTTCTGCTACCAAATCCATTGCTCCTCAGTGAGTCTGATGATGACCTTACAGATTTCACATGCTTTAATCTATCAATTTTGAGGATATTTCCCTTCATATCAAAGCCCCCGGGTGAAGTAAATGTATCACTCCCCAGTGAGTCGTCATCTCTAGCATCATATGGAAAATTATCAATTGGTTCATCTTCTGAGAATTGCTTTTGCTCTTCCCCATTCTGACTGTGCTCTTCATTTACTTGAAAATCACCAGAGATTGTATTGCCAAGCTTTGCACCCACGTGGGGATTATCATCTGAAGATGTATTCTCATTATTGTTCTGGAAAATATCACCTCTCCTAATTGTGGTGATGCTATTAGTCACCTTTCCATGAACTTCCTGCCGGAAATCCTGATGGCCATTGCTTCTCTTGCTGGTATTAGCCTCTTCATCTTTGCTTTTGTAAGTGAAGGATGGGGAAGAAGAATGAACACTTTGAGCAACATCATCTTTCAGAATTGACGATGGACTAGAGATAGCAGAGTTCATTACAGAAGCATGACCATTGACTGGGCTCCCAACATCAGATGATAAATCTAAGGATGACGAATAAGATGAACTTCTTTTCAGCTTTTCTTGTGGTGCAGTATGTTTTTCCATCTCAATCTGTGAAGCTGCAGTAGGCTCCTTGTTAACAAGGTGCTTGCTCTCTGTCATTCTGACTGATCCATTCTGCAATTCAATATGAAGGGTTAACTTATCTGTTAGTTACAATGGAAACTAATTTCACAGGATGGCCATCCAGATGCGGAAATGCAAGAGGCTGTTCCTTTTACAGGTCCTGACAGAGGAATAGCATGTTGCAAAACATAATTGCTGAAAACTAGAAATAAGCTGTCTTGACAGGATTTGATAAGAACCTGAAGATGATTGGTAATTATTCAAATCTGGTTCATTTCTGAAGTTTCTGGATAATGGTGGATCTTATTGATTGAACACTGTTATTATTTTTTAATGGTAGCAGTGATGGTAAAACCTTTTTTGTTTGTTTATTTTTTTGAGGAGTCATAAAAGTAGAAAGTTGATGAAGGCCAAAATGGTTAACTGATAAATAGGTTCAAAATTGAATACTTGATTTGAAAAGTGAATCCAAAGAAAGAAACTGAGTACCTCATCATTTTGAGGAGGCAAACCCCCATTTGCCAGAGATGAGTGAGATGAAACATCATCATCAGTGAAAGAGGCAACCTCAGCTTCTTCAGCATATCCTTCGTTCATTAATGCTGAAACTGATTCACCGCCATTCTTGTCCATTGATACCCCTTTTGATAAGGATGAGGAGGTAGTGTGGCCCTTATCAATTGGCTGGATTTTAAAGTACAAAATAGGCTGAGGTGTGCTCCTAAAGCTCCGCTTGCTGTTTACTGGAGCAGTTAGGCTTATAGTTTCCTTGATGACACCATAATCTGCCAAGTCTACAACAGCAGTTGCCAGCAATTGAGCCTTATCCCTTCGAGGCTCATACAAATTGAATTCTAAGCAATTCTTCTGGAAGGTATCAGTATCCTTGCCTTTGACAGGCACTTCCCTCAACAAAGTCACAGGTAATCTAAAAGACTCATTGAACTCAATTTTCCCCTCACCAACAACAGTCCCAAGTGAAGGAACAACAGTGTTGGTAGACCCAGAATTGCGATCGCCATTTTCCCACTGAATGAGGACTGAACGAAGGGATCTCAGAGACTGAGATGGAGGCCAAGGCTTAATATCCTCAATGTGCACTAAATAATTAACCTGAACTGAGGAGCTTCTCCTGTTCTTTCCATTCATACCTAGAACCATTTCTGAGCATACACTTGAAATCCACCAAATCCAAACACCGTGGCAATGTGGTTATGGTTGTTTAATTATACAGCCTAGAACTCCAAGATCCTAAAATTCCAGAAGGCATATAAAACTCAGATGTTAAAGAATTTCACAGCTTTACAAATATAAGGGTAAAATCAGAACCAGACAGTGTACAGATTAATGACACAAAAGAATTTTTCTATTCAATTGCTAATGAAAGGAAAGAAAAGGAACTGAAACATTTTATATCATTTCTTTATTTCTTAGTACAGAAAATTGTGAAATCTCACTCAAGCTTAGATGAGCTTAACTATTCCCCTTACTTGAGTTTAAAACCCAGAAATTAAGAAACACTCAGAATGTTCTAATCTTTCCTTTCACAGCATTTTCTCAACAACCAAGCAGAGCAACATGCACCTCCTACCAACAAAGTTTAAGCCGAACATTGTAAAGTCTCATTAAAGATAAAAATTCACAACTCCAAGGCTATGAAGACAAAAACAAAAATTCCTCACAATTTTTTTTTAACAAAAAAAGCAGAGCAAGATATGTCTTCACATCCTTGAAAGAACTAATTTTGAATAATATCTGCATGGTAAAATTTCCAAATAATGGAAGAAAAAACTAGTAACAATTACAGCAATTACTGAACAAAATTGAAACTCATTTTTAGCTCATTAAACTGCTGCAAGTAAAAAGAACATTAAACATGAAGAAAATAAATAAATAAAACAATACTACAAAGAAACGTCGAGAAATCCTAAACAAATCTAACAAAACCAAAATGCAACAAGTTTCTTAGTCATTTTATCATGGTAACACTACTAGATCCACATAAAAACACATACCCAAAACTTATCCATAAAAGAAATGTCAACTTTCAACAAGAGCTAGCAAGTACGAAAGGGAAACATTAAAATGCAGGTATCAAAAAAAAAAAGAAAAAAAGAGGAAAGAAACCTTAGTATTATAGTAAATTTGTATGTATGGAACGGATGAAAATGAAATTACAAAAAAAATTAGCATTTTGATGGACTCACCTACTACCAGAGATTTCGCAGGATTTAGAGAAACTACAGAATCTTCTCTTTCGGATTTTTTGTCATTGGTCAAGCTAGTTCTTAACTCTTTCTCTCTGTTTGTGACTGTCAGAGGAAGCTTGTGTGTGTTTCTGTGTTGAGTGAGCAAGGCAGATAAAAAAAGAGAATGTCTTGTCTGGTAATAAGACATTCATAAAAATAAATAAATAAATAGAAAGCAAAGCCGACACCAACATACAAAATTTACCTAATTATTTATATATTTGATTAATTATATTCGAAGGAATTAGCTTAACAATGGATGGTTGTTTGCTATCATTTACGGTTTTAATTTTCTCTTTAAAATAATAGAAATGAAAAAAGGAATTTTACTTGCCTTAGAAAAACTGTAAACTCATGCTAAATCTTCTAAAAATCAATTTATTTTGTTTTGATAAATTTTAATAATTTGGTTGCAGTTTTTGGTTTCAAGAATAACAAATATACTAAAATATATGGGAGAATCACAATGGTTCCGGTATTTTTTTTTTTAATTGTTGGTTTGTACAGAATGGTTACATAATTTACTATTAAAATAATATTTTTAATTAAAAATATACATGTTCTACGAGTAAGACACGTTGTGTTTTTTAGACAACGACTATGTCATCTTTCAATGATCGAAAAATGGATTTCATCATATAAAATAATTCCTAGCCATCTCATCTTTCATCATACGTAGCATATGTAGTCTAAATATTCTCGGTTTATCGTCGATAATCTTTTTTTTCCCTTCATTTCTTTCTCCTACCATAACAAATATATTATGGTTCTTAGTGCTATTGGTATTTCAGATTCGATCATATTAGTTTTATTTTTATTTTATTTTTGTTAAAGTTTTATGTGTTTTTATTTTAACCCTTGGTTTCTAATTTGTATATATAATGATTTTCGATTTAATCCTTTTACTTTTAATTTTTAATTTTTGTCTCTTTATTCTTTTGACAAAGTTTTTATGGCTTTCAGTTTTATTCTTCAAATTAAATATATAATTTTGGTTTTTTCAATGATAATAATAATGATTTCACTTTGGTCCATCTTTTTTTATCTTTTATTATTTTTCTTGATATTTTTGTTAAAGTTTTTATTGTTTTTAATCATGTCCTTCTGATCAAGCTCAAGGTTTTTATTTTTTTCAATAATAATGATGATGGTGATACCGATGATTATTATTATGTTTAGTTAAAAAAATAGTAATAATGATGATAATGACGACGACGACGACGATAATAATAATAATAATAATAATAATAATAATGGTTGTTAAGAAAATAGTAATGATGATAATGAAATATTATTTATTTTTTATATAAATAATATTTTTTCTCATATTGAAGAGACATATTTAATCTTACTTGTACAAAAAATTAGATAGATATCACATGGTCATGGGAAAAAAAAAAGGATTAAAATATGTTTAATAATAAGATTCAACTACTTTTTTAAACTGTATTTTACTTAAAAATATTAAAATAAAATCTTTATAAAAAATTATTTATAATTTTACCTTGTTAATATAAAAAAATAAAGAATATTAATGTATTATATTTTTAATTAAAACATATTTTTTCCATATAACCAAGCACACTAAAAGAAGTGTTGATATAGATGCCGGACAGCCACGTTCATATTAGAAGAGTTTTGTCGTTTATCTCTTTGTTTACAGAATGATACCTCGGGACCAGATTCACTTTTCCCACATAAATTAACTATTTGATTAAAAAAGGTTAGCTAAGGAGTATACGTAACGTGTTTATATGAGAGTTTGTAAAGCACGCACGAATCATGCACCGACGGCAGTAGGGCCCAGTGGGCCCGGTGGGCTAATGATGACTGAGAGTCTGGTAAAGAGCGATCCAACTTAACGGCCGCGAGTACAAGAGTAACCTCACTGGAGTGAATTGACAACTCACGTTGAGTTGCTGCGCGTGGGAGTTAGTGGTTCCGTCGCTTTCATACTTGGCTGTCTGTATTCGCCGACATGATTTATTTAGGCGTCACCAATGCTGTTTCAGTCAAGAACACGCGCCTCCACGCTAGCTATAATTGGCAATAGAGGATTGCATTCATGTGTTACAAAAGTAGGATGGAAGTTTCACTCAATCCATACGGACATCTAACTTCTTCTTTGTTTTTCCAAACTAGCACAGTAAAAAATAATAATTAAAGATTTTTTTTTAGTAATTATTTGGTATTAGAGGTAATGTGGTAATTTAATAAATAAAATAAAAAACAAAAAAAATAATAAAGCGCGTGTTGTTGCTCCGCTGTTTTCGTGTTGCATGTGCAGATGACACTGACAGTTAAAAATTGATGTCCATGGCGTCATTGCATTCCTTGAGGCATCATCTTCCTCATGTGGATTAATTTATTTTATTATTTAAGTTAATTTATAATTATGAATATATGTTCAGTAATTATTATTATTAAAAAATATGTAAAATTAGTATGTTAATGTCTTTTAATATTGTATATAATATATCTTTATCAAATACTAAGTGATATATAATATAAGTCATGATGTGTGATGTAACTTTGTTGAAGTATATGATGTAAGTCAATTTAAAAAAACAAAAAAAAAATATTTAAATTCAACGGCATATTCATTATTTCTTAATATAATATAGATCTTGAATAATAATAATAATAATAATAATTTTTTATTATTATTATATATAACCATGCTAATCACTATCTATTAATTATTACATATTATTATTGATGTTTAGTGGAATGATTCTACATGTAGTATTAGAAAAATGAGATTATTAAATATATGGGATTTTTTATACTAATTATTAGGGATGTGATTTTATGAGGTGCTATGAAAAATTTAAAGAGAATTTTTTTTTTTAAAAAAAAAATCCAGGACAGGTCGAGTCGGTTACTAGAAAGATCCTTCAGCTCATTTGATCCAATTTGAGCGGATGCAAGTGATGATTATGAGCATACCTAGTCAAGTGTGGTGCATAAAAAACCACTTCGACCTAACCCTAACATAGTCAAGTGATGATCTATTGTCATTTCCTAAATAGATTCAACTTCATTTTCACAACTCCTAACATGCTTTGCTTATAATTTAGAATAGAAATCAGCCTCGGCACTCGTGTTTTGCGGCAGAATTTGATTTTTTTGGGTAAAAAATAATATTTGGATTTTGAAATTGAGTGAAAAATAACATAAAAATCGATCACAACAAACCTGTTATCGCAATAATTAGAGCTGAGCTAACCTAATATATCTCACCAAATACATTGCTCATATCATATAAGTGGAATAACTCGATAAAAAAATTAAAAGAATTATAAAGTCTTTTTTTATATAAAAAAAAAACATCATCTTAACTTTTCAATCTCATGACCCAAATTATTAGATTTAAAGTATTTAATTTGAAAAAACCATGAAATTCAATTCACAATCAATCATATATAAAAGGATGAAATTTAAAAAAGAATTTCAGTTATACAAAAGAGTTTTTTTTTTTAAATAGCAATTAAAAAAATAAAGATCAAAATTAAAATACAAATTAAATTTTATACTTAATTGAATGGTGAAATTAAAAAAAAAAAACAATTTGGTAAAAGGACAATTTTTTTTTTAAAAAAATAAGGCTCAAAATTGACATAAAAAATAAAAATAATGATGTAATTAAAGTGTGAAATTAAAAGGAATAATAATTTTTACAAAATGATCAAAAAGAAAATTATAAATCAAAACAATGAGACAAAGTGAAAAACATAATACCATCAATTTGAATTAAAAGATAAAATTAAAAACTAATAAAACTTTTACAAAAAGACTAAGGTAAAAAACTAGAAATCTAAAAAATAAGGACCAAATTAGAGCATATAATATTTGATAAATTGGATTTAAAAATGAAATTGAAAAAAAAATAAAACTTCTACAAAAGAGCAAAAAATTAAAAATTAAAATAATAAAAATTAAAGTTGAAATACTAATAACTAAAAGAGTTAAGTTGTAAATTTCAACAAAAAAAAAAAAAAAACTCATTAGCAATAAATTAGACCACTAGATGAGTTGCACTTGTATGTCATTTAAAAAAAAAAATTAGGGCTTGTTGAGGTCAGAATCCGACTTGAAAGTCACATCATCTCCACCCTCCTGTACTTGAAGCTCACAATTGAAGTTGAAGGCACAAAAATCAGTCTGAGATGGAGGGTTAATTTTACAGGAGCTTGAAAATGACTTGTGCTCTGCCACTCATGACCCAGCTACCTGTAAGGTGCACCGACCCATTCATAAGAACTTGACCAAGATGTAGCTCCATGCATCTACAAGGAGGTCGGCCTTCGACTCAAAGCAAAAATGGTTCAAGCAGCGGTTGAAAAGTCTCTGTCCAGATGATCAAAGATTATGCATTACTCCCTATTTCTCTTATCTATTGTGATTATAATGTATTATAATCTCCTGGGAAACATAAATTTCCTCATTTATCTTTGATTTTAAGATTAAAATTAGTAATATATTTTTTTTCAGGTAGGATTTGACAGCTCTCCTTTCCCTTATTTTTAAAGCTTCACAGGTATGTCTACCTGATGACAAAATCTCCACAGCAACCATCAACATAGGAACAAAAAAAAAAGATGGCTGCAACCGACACTTTTGACCCCTTTATTTGATGATACTTGTACAACTGGCAACATGTTCAACATAAATTAGTAGAGCAACCTTAGCTTAAAGTCGAGCAAGTTGGAGATGATGTTTGAAATCAACATAAAATGGGTTCTTCCCACATGTTAAGCCATGGCAGGTCAAGACTCAAGGGACAAAGATCATGTCATGTCAGAAACCACCAAGTGTAAGAGCTTTGGGTGCATTTGAAGTCATCATTTCGACCAGAAACCAGTGGTGAATAGGAAGGCTTTGTCTCTTAAGACACAAGCTACACTGCCAATACCTCAACCTGGATATGGTATAAGTTCTCCATGACAGGCTTCAATTCTCAAAGAATACATATAATTTCTATTCTTGTTTTGTTCTGGTTTTACAGTCAGATGGTATAATCAAATTGCTATTTCAAAGAATGTTGAAGCAGCACCATCCCTTGAAGATTACTAGTTACAGTCCATTTCAGTCCTTAAATTTCCCATAACCAAATATTTGAAGCTTTGAGCAGCTGGAATTGCTATTTCAAAAGGAAGAATTCAGCTATGCTTAAGGTCAACCACTCAAGTATGACATTTACAACTTTTACATTTCTAAATCTGAAGGAAATAAACCTGCCTGAGCATATACCTACCTTACGTGTTTACAGAGCCCCTTCCACATGGCTGTATTTGCTTTTTATCAGCTAAAGCTTAATCTCAGGTATAGCACTGCACATGAATAACAACTATGACGTCGAATCTGATTACTGATCAGCATCAGCCATGG
Source organism: Populus alba (assembly GCF_005239225.2). Lineage (NCBI taxonomy): Eukaryota > Viridiplantae > Streptophyta > Magnoliopsida > Malpighiales > Salicaceae > Populus > Populus alba. Next base: position 37,253,613 of record NC_133284.1, read on the forward strand.
CTTGGACTTGAGCTGCGTACTGTAAGTTCCAGAGGACATCCTCGAAAGATGGACGAGTTGATGGTTCAGGAGATATGCATTTACTCGTGATGGAAACCAAAATTGATAATGACTCCTGTGAGCAAGTAGTTAAGACAATTGGATCCACAATTTTTCTTCGACCATCCTGGCTTCCAAAGGATGCCTGACATTTGTAACACCAGATCTCAGAGGTATGTCATCAAAACAAATTAAAAACAAAATAAAGGTAAGAATTCATAGGACTAAAGCAAGAGTGACATTATGAAGAATGGAGGAAAACAAGATCCCTTTCCATGCCAAGAACCATCAATTGTATGTTTCTCACGATGCATAAAAACCTCAACACATTTTAAAGGGATAAAAATTGAAACTTCAAAGAAATGGGAAATGGAATGGCAGATTAGAACTAACCATTCAGCTGAATGGTAAAAATGGCAAGCAAAGCAATTTTAACCTTTAAATCGCACACGCTTGCACACACATATATAATAATGTTCTATAAAATAGAAAACTCGTGAACATAAGAGATTCTGCAATACCATTTCATTTAGAAGAAATGCTTCTCCTTTCCCTGTTACTATAGGCCCAACGAGTGATTCAAGCAGTATGAACCCAAAGTTGTAGACATCATCCTCTAAGTTTATCTTGTGACTGCAGCAAAAGGATGGAACAAACTATTAAAGATGCTGCAGCAGCAATTCAACAGTCAAGGAAATTTCAAACACTTCTTAGGCATTGAATATTTCTTCCATGACCTAAACATGTCGTTTTACTCATTTATGCTGCCTAGATATGTCTTCAGTCAATTCTCACTTTTGAACTATCACTCGGGAAATCGAAAGAGATAGCTGCTGCATGTAACTAATTGTTACACTCAACTGCAATATCCATTGAGCAACAACATTGTGGTGGGTACATTTCATTGTCAAGGGAATAATAGCAACTTGGACAGTAACAGCAATTTAGTAGGAGCAATGGACCGGTGGCTGAGCAACAATCCTGGGTATTCAGAGGAACAAATGCCACTGAGTGCAGTTTGGATATAGCCAGCATTAGTGGACTAATAACAGAACCCCGTCTCAGCTATAAAGATGACTAGATGACTGAGGAGGTAAGTTAAGGTGAGCAGAATCAATGGCAACTGCAATCCTAGTAGAAGAATCAATGGCTGGAACAGTGGTCGTAGGTGTTGGCATTCAGTGATGGTTTCAATTTAAGAAAGCATTATCAGCTGAGGACATTTCATTAAAAATTGTCAAGGAATCAACTCATGGGGGTGGTGAGATTCAAACTCATGACCATTTAGTCAACAAGTCAAAGAACCATCTCAACCTAAAAGTTTAAGTTGTATTACAAATCTCCAAGCTAAGATTTATTTGAACAATTGAAGTTAATACTGAATCTCCAGAAAACAAACTTCAAGCTTTAAAATTTTTTACATGAACCACTTTTTGTGCATTCTATCTAGAACTTAATGCTTATCAAAGTAGAATATATACCTTGATTTCAGGACATCTCCCTTTGCCTACAAAACAGATGAAATGCATCAGAATACACTCATAAAATAGATACCATTACAAGTTAAATAATTTAGCATGCGTAACTGCCAAATGTACCTCAGGTTTTTCAATCTCATCTGTGATGATGGACATTCCATAGTCACTTAGCTTCGCAATCCGATGCTCGTCAAGCAATATATTATCTGTTTTCAGTCTATTGTTAAAAGCACCAGGAATCACCCCGGTATGTAGAAAATGCACAGCCTTGGCAACACCAATAAGAATTGCCAATCTATCTGGCCACCCAAGGGCTTTCTCTGGGCACATTTCTGGACATAGATAAGCAGCATTAGTAGTTGTTAGAGAGTAGAGGCGATTGATAAAGCTATTGTGGGTAAAATATGGTAATAGCAGCAGCTTGTTTGTAGCAAGTCCTACAGGGTCATCCTGCTTATAAATTGGAAAAACCATGTGTAGTGCAAGCAAACACACACAAAAGTTTATGTGCTATTAAAAGGATGTGATCTTATGCTCTGAACCCTGAAGAAAGCAATACTGACCTGAGAGATGAGTACGATAGTTTCCATTGGACAAGTATTCATAAACAAGGAAGACTTTGGTGCTACTAGAATCATTTTGTATGCCACTGTCAACGCAATGACCCAACAGACCAACCAAATGTGGATGGTGCAGCTTTGAAAGCAAATCCAGGCGAACCTTGAGATTTTGAATTGAATGCTTCTTCAACAAAGACAGAGATCGTATAGCAACATAGGTTCCGTTCTCCAATCTCCCTTTGTAAATCTGACAAGTAAAAACAGATTAAATTGAACAGGCCCTTTGAGATGGACAAAAAACTACTTCAACAAAAACATGCAACAAATGTTGTTCTCGGTGATGAGTGAGAGTGCAAAAAAGGCTTAGAAACTACATCAACTATTGTTCTAGAAGTAGGAACTAGATTTTAACCATATGAAATTCATGCTCATGGCTGTAAAAGTTCAAGATACGTTTTTCCACTAAATTTTCGAAGAATAGTTGAGCTCTCATGAATTACCTTCCCAATTGAGCCTTCTCCCATAAATGACGATGAATCGAAGTTGTTTGTGGCTTCCTTTAACTCTTCCAAGGTAAATACACGGCATACTGGGGCTCCTTGTGTCCCTAGCTTGGCTGCTTCAGAAATGAATCCTGAAAGGAACAGGAAGGTTACGAATTAATTAATGCCCCGAGAGATTCCTGATGAGGAAAATAACATTATAGAAAATAGTAGCACGCATTGCAAAGGGACATACAAAAAAAGAAAAGGTTACTTGACAATGCTGTATGACTTACTGGCATTTGCTAGGACTTCAGAAGAAACCCCAGTTGGTATGTTATCTTGTTCAACCTTGGAAATTATATTCTGCTTGAATGTCCTTCTAGAACGGTATCTTCTGCTAAAAAAGACAACCAACAATGCCAAAAGACTGATAACAAGAACAGCTCCACCAATGGCAGCAACTAATATTCCTACTGCTCTGCATCTTGATTGTTTCCCCTCCTCATTAGCCACATTACAGTACGACTCCTGATGCTGATTTTGGGAATCAACGGATAAGCAATTCCCTCCGAACTTAACGACTCTCTTATCTAGCATGCTTCCCAAGCAAGAGGGAAGTCCACCGATTAACTTGTTTGAAGAAAGATCGACAAACCCAAGTTTGCTGCCACAAAGAAGATGATTCGGAAGTGGCCCACTCAGCATATTTGATGCTAAATTCAAGTAACTGATGTTTGGCAGAGAGAACATGGAAGAGGGAGGTGTTCCGCTGAGATGATTTAAAGACAAATCAAGGTGTTGAAGCTGATTCAGCTGGCCAAATTGCCCAGGAATTTTTCCCGAGAAGGAGTTATTGCTTAGGAGAACTGTAATCAACTCTTTTGGCATTCCAGGTAGGTCAGAATCTAACTTGTTCTCTCTTAAATCCAACATATGTAGGCTACTTAAGGTGCTCAGATCAGGCAATTTACCAGTAAGATGATTGTGAGACAAGGCAACATCAGTTAGCGTTATGATTCTGCATATTGAAGAAGGAAACTGACCATTAAACCTGTTACTCTTCAAGCTCAAAATGGTGAGATTTGACAATGAATCCAGCCAATCAGGGACACTTCCATTGAAGTAATTGCCATCTAAAGTTAGAGAATTAAGCTTAACCAGTCTTGATAGCAGGGGTGGTACTGAACCAGAAAAAAAATTTGAGCTCAAGTCCAAAACTTCAAGTGAATACAACCTGTGAATCTTATCAGGAAGTGGTCCCCAAATCCCCAAAGACACTAACCTAAGAACTTTCAAGCTAGTTAACCTTGTCAGTGTGGTAACAAAAGAATCAATTGAGAAATTTTCAGATAAAGTCTGATTAGGAATTGCAAATCCATTGAAGTCATTACTAACCTTGACAAGCTTGTCTCCCATAATTTTGAGTTCAGTGACAGTATTTTCCAGGCAAACAATACCCAGATTTGGACTTGAAGACAAGTTACAAAGGTCTCCATTGTAGCCTTCCAAAATATCCAATTGGGGAGGATGCTCTAAATGCTTCCTTAGTTGCTGAAGAAGCTGTAGCTGATAAGTTTGTGACTCATGAGTACTTGAAATAAAGAAACTCCATGAAAGATAGAAAAAAAGAAGCCAGCTTGACCACCCCATTGAAGACAAATTTCAAGTACTAGACTCTAAATTTCACAGATTGTTGAATTCAAGACAAAAAAAAGGACCCTCATTAAAATAGAACTTCTATTGTAAGTCCAAGAAGAGAACTTCACTAAATTCTACACTTGAAAACAAGGTGAAATCTCAAGTAAATGTCAGGGAAAAGCAAGGAAATTCTCCCGGGAAAATCAAAAGGGAACGCTTCCCAAGAAAATGCCACTAAACCTTGAAAGCAAGAGGATCAAAACCCCATGAGCCAAAACAAAGGAACATGAAGAAACCGAGCAAAGTTAATGAACAAAAAATGTCTCTGAACTCTGGAGTACAGCCCAGAAAAAACCCAGGAAGAAAAAAAGTAGAGACAAATGCAGAGGGAGTAGTAGTGAGAAAAAAGTTAAGGCCTTGAAGAACTATAAAATTTGAGAGGTAAGTGTCATTGTTATGATAAGAATACCTATGCAATAAGTGCCTGCGGTATTATTAAATGAAAGCTGGACTAGATAATGCAAGAGGTAGTTGAAAAGGGTATGTACTGTAAGGAAAGAAACTGATAACAAGCATTTACTGTTGTGTTCAAGGCATTAATGGGGTCGGTTTTCTCGTAGAGAAAGACAAGCCAAGTGGGATTTTGGTTTGTATTTGTAGGTTGTAGCAGAGAGGAGTAAAAGGAAGAATGGAAGAAGAAAAATCAGTGGTTTGCTTTGTTCTGTCTCTGTTATGTATATGCTTCTGTAGATTCTGTACTGTAGAGCGGTTAAACTGAATGCAGGGTTGTCTGTTTTTTGGCCTTTTTCTTTTGGAGAAATTTCTTCACTGTCTTGGGATTCTTTTGGTAATGGCAGCAATGCCATCACATGCTAGACCTTGTCTTCCGTTCCCTCTTTGTTTGCAATTGATTGGCTCCTGTTTCTTTTGACTCCTGTGACCTTTGACCTTTTCTTCCTATGTTTTTGTAAATTGGCAGTGATGACATGGAGAAGACGGCACTGGCATCGAGGCATCAGCATCAGAAATGGCTTCACTTGGTGAATGAATGAGGGGAAAAAACACAAAATCCTGCAAAATATAATGATATTTGATCCAATGCAAAATCATATTTACCAAGGAAAAACCATGTAAATAGTGAAAAACTAAAAATGCATTGCAGAGCTTTTTACCTTAAAGAATATAAATGAAGTCTATCCTGTCTCATTAACTAAATTCTAAAATGCTCTATAAGATAAAATCCCATGAAAAGTCCTAACAAGTGGGACCATTAAGCACTGGCCAGCCTGTTTTTGAGTGCAAAGCCACGTTCTTTGAGAGAACCGTTGCCTTTAAAATAGAATCCCATGAAAATGCGAGCCCAAACTCAAATAAAATAAACGTTAAAAAAACAAAAAACAAAGCTGTGTGCGGCCTTTTCTGTTCCTGCCTAGACATAGAGGCATGTTTGTTGGGGGGGCAGTAGCTGGATGCTGAGATTTTTATATTAGAATTTGGTATCTGACTCAGTCAATCCCAATCTCATAAGGCCAAACCAAATAATAGAGCATATTTTTCATGTCAAGATGAAACCCTAATGTAAGATAGAATTGGATCCACTCCCTCATCTTGATATGGTCATAATTATATTTCCTGACACCGAGTTCTGTAAGAAGAGATGACAACAATCTTGGATTTTGGGAGGTAGAAAATGTCAATTCAGGAATGTCCTGCCCGTGCACAAGAGAGAATGTCTTGTACACAACAAGCATTCAGAAACTTGATCAAGAGATAATGGCCTAAGGACAATATCTCAAACATTTTGTTTTTTAACGGTTAAAAATCAATGTTAACGGGGCCACTTAGAGTACGTTAGTGTTAGTGTTAGTGTTTTGGAATTGTTTTGATATTTTAATATTAAAAAAAAAGATAAAAAATATATTGTTTTAATATATTTCAAGTAAAAAATATTTGGAACATAATTTTAACTCCACTTCTAAACTAAACTGTAATAAAAAAATCTCAGAAAAGAAATTCCACTGATAGATGGATCATGGATGGTCGTAGTGTCTTAAGAAATAAACTCTTCATGAAAAAAGCCAGTGTATTGAACAAGACTTGGCTTTTGAAGTTTACTAGGAGTACTTACCTGATCTCACAGGAGAGCAAAAGGAATAAAGTGGAGAAAAAGTACTTGACTAGACGTTAGCGGGGTAATCATACATGCAACCTCCAAAGTTCATATATTATTGAAGTCAGCAATGATTTAGCACCCAAATCTTAAGGGTTATCGCGCATTATTGAGCTTTATGTGATCGAAGATGATTCAATTTTCAGTGAAAATGATGTTAAAATGACAGATACACAGTTCCTTCCTTCACTTGGTGCTTCTCTAGTTGCAACCAAAAGTAACATCTAGGCAATAGTGAAGTCACTGTAGCAAGCCCCAATTCTTTAAGAAGCTAACACAATGTTATGGCCTGGAATCTGCAAAAAGTAAAGAGAAAAATGTAGAGAACTCTAACTACCTCCCCGTGTTCATATAGTAATGAAATCATTGCCTCCTTTAGTTTCAGCACACCTAGAGGATGAGCTTTAGATTGATGATTGTTTTGCTCAATTAACATAGCATATGATAGGAATGTACAGTGGCAATCATGCAGTAATGATCAGTCGATGAGCAAAGTGACTTCTTAGATTCTATTCCAGCAAGGGAAAAGGTAGACAAGAACAGGGACTCCTATTTTCAGGCAATATACATGCTGTTGGTTCCAGTGTAAGAAGAAAATTAGCATCTACTGCATGACAGACAACATTAATATGCTCAGGATACATTAAAGTAACCAAAATAAAGAGGAAAGAGGTGCTGGAAAATGTGTAAAAGGAAAGGACAATGATATGAAGGGGACCAGATAAGCAGTCATTAAAGGGACCAAAAATAGTGAGTTGCCTTATTCTGTCCATCTATCAATTACAAGCCCATCTTCTCCACCCTCCCACCCCACGAGACCTGTCTCAATGATTTATCCTTGGACCATGACCTTTTTTGTCACTAAATTGAAAGCTCTCAAGCTCTATTAAGAGTTACTGCTCTTCTTTTTTAAAGCCAATGATAAGCAGTAACAGTGAATGCAAAAGTATCAGCAGTTTGAGACGTGTTCATGGTATCCCTGCTTGTATTTAGACTCATCAATTCATGTTCTTGATCTTCTCCTTTAGACTCGGACTCACTTTCAAATCCTTCTTTATTATAATGCATGTAGAAGGACCCCATCCTTTAATCTCTATTCAAGTTTTCATTGATGATGGCTTCTCTCCCCTCCTTTTTTCCTCCCCACTAGACACTGCTTGAACCAGATTTACCACAGCAATCTTACTAATATCCTGCCCACTGCTTAGGAGGTGTGAGTGTGAGTGTGTTACTAGTGATCTTTACATGGCTTGCTGGACTCAATTACACTGCTGAAATCTCTGGCCATCTTAACATGGTTAGAGAACCCTGTAGTTCTTATTTTTTAACACTCGAAATTCGAGACCTCTTTGCTAACTGTGAAGCAAGGATTGAGATGTATTGGTCCCCAATTCATTTCTTTCCTTTTAATGGTAGAAAGTAAGGGACCATTTGAAAACCTGGACTTCAACTGGAACAAAGAAGGGAGAACCACTCAATTCTCTTCTTCTACTTCCAGAGTTCAATGGCTTCCAGCACTATCATTTCAATGGCATCTGTTGCGCCAACCTCATCTACATGTAGGCACCTGCTTCCTTAAACCTCTTAGAGCCAAAACTATCCTTGTAAATGTTCATAATATTGAATTTAGAACAAGAGAGGAACTGTTTTACTCTGGTTAGGCTAAATTCTTGATTTTTTGCCATCAAATTAACTGAAGAAACAGTAAAATTACACAATAAAGAAATACAGGGATCAAATTAGTCTCAAATCAACCAAGCTCTACGAAATAGGTTCACGACAGAAGACTTGAGAGTCGAGTCGAACCAAAATGTTCTGCAAAGCACTTTGGATGCTTTGTGGCCTTAAGTTGAGGTGAGAATACCATTAAGCAACTAATATCAAATTTAGTACTCATAAACTAATGATGAATAAAGAAACTAAGCGTGAACTCATGCAAAGAAATTTTGTAACATTTCACATGTTTCTTCAAGAACATGATGTCACTGTCATTCTCACAGAAATAATACATACCAGCAAAAATCATTGCTGGACGGCAATAAGTTGTGGAAACTGACAGAAGAATGAAAACTCATCTGATCTCAGTGAATCCATGAGACAAAACTGTAAGAGTACAAAGAAAATTTACCACTCCATTCACTTCCTAACTTGCTACAGCGCAAACCAATAGCAGTTGCTCATCTGTTTCAAGAGTTCAATCCTTGATCAAATAATGTGTCGCTCTCATGTAACGAGTCCTTGAAATTCAATCTCGCCCTCGTATGCCTTGATCACTTCAGAGCAATCCTCCTCATGATAAGCCAGGAACATCTTTTCAAAATCTTTCTTACATATATTTAAAATCCAGGTGACATTAACGTCCTTGAACACCAGCACATTCAAAACTGAGCGTCTTGGATTGATTCTCTTCTCCAAACTAATCTTCAGAAGATTTGGGCGTCTAGCAACATCTGATGGCCCCAGGCCAACCTTTTTGACGTAGAAATTCATTAATTTCCTAATCTTGTTGAGGTTCAAGTACAAAACTGAAAATGTTTAATATAGAAGTGCAAATGGGGTAGGATTGATTTATGTTTGGTTTGATGTATAAGATAAAAAATTTAATTGAGATGAAACTCGGGAAGAGAAATTCTTAGAAAATTCACAACATTTATGAACGCATTGATTGATTCATTTAAGTCTATAACATATTTATTAAACTCGATTTGATATGATGGGTTAATTTAATGATTCACAACCCAAAACTTAGAACAATGATCCATTAACTCAAAGCTTGGCCTAGGCTATACTTGCTTTTGATTTTTATAGAAAGTTGATCTGATTTGCTATCCAGTTAACTCGGCCACACTTGAATATGACTTAATCAAGTAAACTTGAAATGTTTTTTTTTAAGTTCTGTTTAAAATAACGTTTTTGTAGTTATTTTATTTCACTTTTTTTTTTTTTTATCTCAAATAACATCATCTTGGGATAATTCTAAGTTGACCTGCTAACTTACTAGTTGGCCTACTTAAGCCTTGTCCGAGTAGAACTTTGAATACTCATGGCTATAACTCAAAATTATCAGCTAAATTTAGGTTTCCTTGAAATTAGTATCTCAGATAAAAGTTCCAGTTTTTTTTCTTTAAGCAAATTTTGGTTCGTTCTGAACTACAAAATTGAAAAATCCAGGGCACATGCTGCTATCCACCAAAGAAATCAGTCCGAAGTTATTCAACACAATTATTTTATTTCAACCTTTGCCTATTAGCACTTGAATCATTCTATTAGGGAAGTAAATAGAACTAACCATAATTAATAACCAGCAGGAAAACCTCCTTTTCTAGGGTCGCTGACACCCACAAGCTCACCCCTACCTTTATTTTCCCTGCTTGTTTCTACATCAACAAAAATGAATTGACAAATACTCCCACCAGCAAGGCTTTGTAGGACATGGCCCCTTTTATGAAGGAATGCTCTGACATTAGCAGGAACTTCATAGTGTTCACCATATGGTGTCGTCCAATTCTCATACTGCACCACGTTAGGTATCAGCTGCAAAGACAACATTGTAGGGAGAATGTTAGAAGCTTGGATTACTGGCTGTTCAAATTAACTACCAAGTCTGTGAAAAATGGATGTTAATATACCCTTGGTTGCAGGCTTGAACCCAATAGCAGAAATACATATGTTGAAGAAATCAAGAACAGTATAAAATGCTATTACCAGAGCTTAATTCCCATCATGAGGATATTTATATATATATGGTCAAATTACTCATGAGTCATTGAGCTCAGAATACATTTACACAAATATAGATTAAACTGAACATAGGAACTTCCCAGAAGCCAAACAAACAGCTAGAAACTGGAAAGTGTAGAGCTTGTAAATCTTAATAAATACGGGGAAGACTAATAAAGCAGTTGGAAATAGAATAAAAAATATTAATGAAGTTAGCACCGTAGACATTAATAAAAACCTGATGATACACTCTTGGAGCAAGCACAGAATGGAGTGGATCCATGCCCCTCAAATGATTTAAGATGACCTCTGTAGTCCCAGCAATGATCATGGCTCCTCCACTTGCACCTACCACGGCTTTCAGTTTCTCATCCTGAAGAAGCATAGGAAGACAAGGAAAGATTAAACAAGGAAAGATTAAACAGTAGTGCTAGTTATAGAGGCAATGATTTCATGGCAAGCATGCACAATATCGGTCCAAAAATTTAGGAAAAGATACTGGCAAAACAAGCTTTGCAATATTAGTTATCTATGTTCAGAGGCCAATAATGTAGGGTATGCTATCCTAGCCCTTTGTGAGCTGTGACCCCACTCAAAAGAGCATATTATCTGTAGGAAGATATTGGGATTCTGTTATCGACTAGCTCAAAATTGAGTAGAGGAACCATGATATGTTGAGTAGAAAAATCTCGAAGCAGAATACCTTCAAAATGATAGTAGGCGTCATGGATGATAATGGCCTCTTCCCTGGGCGGATGAAATTGGGAGGTGCTGGAGGTGGAACGTCTCCATTGTTCATTGGGATAGAGAAATCATCCATTTCATTGTTTAGGAGTATTCCCGTACTCGGAGACAGTATATTCGAACCAAAATATGCGTTCACAGTATTGGTCATGGAGACAGCATTTCGTTCAATATCTACAACTGAAATATGACTGGTGCCGTGATCATGGATCTGGTTCCACCTGGCAGAAAAAGAGATCAGTGAAGATGATAGTTATAGATGCTGTGAGATACAAATAAAATATATCTAGTGCTTATAGTTATAATCATGTAAATCATCCAGACCCTCATCAAAGAAGGAGCGTACCTGCCACCATAATGACGAGGATCAAAAGTCATATTGTCATTTATGGTTTTCTTTAACGTTTCAGCAAATTTGGGAGACAGCATGTCAGACACGACTTCAGTGACATTGATAAAATCAGGGTCACCAAGATTCATTCTAACAGCGAATGCATGTTTTAGAGCTTCAATTTCTCGATGGATCCCAAGAGGGCCCGAAATGCCAGAAGGGGCTCCGTATTGGGCAAGAATGTTCAAAATCTGTGGCAGTGAAAACTATTAATCGTAGTCTCTTTTTCTGCGAAGCACGAAGAAAGTAAGGACAAAGATACACACTTACAAGCATCATTGAAGCACCTCCAGAAGAAGGAGGGGGCATTCCAAGTATTTTGAAACCTAGAATATCAGCAACGATTGGATCTCGCATTTTAACTTGATATCTCCGCAAATCCTCTCTTGTCAAGATCCCTCCAGCCTTCTGGACATCCTTAACCAATTTGGATCCTATTGATCCGTTATAGAAGGCCTCTATGCCATGCTTTGATATCTTCCCGAGTGTGTGTGCTAGTTTCTTGTTGTGGCAGATATTTCCTGGTTGCAAAAGTTTGCCATTGGATGTAAGCAAGTCTCGAAGCCCCTTGTCAGCCAGAATCCCTGATTCTGTTTTGACCATCTGCATATGAAGGTACGGTGAAATTTTGAATCCCTTGCAAGCAAGCTGCTCAGCTGGCCTTACAAGCCTTTTCCATGGAAGCCTTCCATACTCTCTCCAAGCTCTGTGAAGACCAGCAAGTTCCCCTGGAACTGCTATTGAGAGCGCACCTCTAGCTTTTTTAGTAGCATTGCCAGCATACATATCCTGAAAAGAGAGAATCAATGTGAGTAGAGAGGGAGTACTGGTGGATTGATTCACTAGACAAGGTTTCCCTTGATAACTCTATGTAATCATGCATTTCCCTCGTATTGTCTGAACAGAAATTGGTACCACCGGTGGAATTGTGGCACCTGAAGAGATCAGCTCTATGAAGGGCTATGGCATGTCTCGTATGGAACACCAAGTGCATATAACTTTTTGGGTGAATGATCTCAGTAAAGTTCAACACCATAAAGAACATAATTATTGAAGCAAATCGGAGCACCTCGGAAGCTTTCATAGGAGCAGTTTCTCTCATATCAAAGGCCTGTGCCTCTCCGCTAGCTAGCAAGATCAACATAAAGGATCCTCCCCCCATACCACTTGACGCTAGTCCCACGACTCCCAGGCAAAGAGATGCGGCAACAGCAGCATCAACTGCATGACCACCTTCACGAAGAACATCCATCCCAATTCTGGAACATCTGCCATCATCAGTAGCAACAACACCATGGCTTGCCACAACTTCATGTCTTTGATGGGTTGGACCACCCAGATTGCCAAGACCCGAAGTAGGCAGCAGTGGTGAACTGAAGAGAAATGCAAGAGTTGTCCATAATAAGAGAAAAGCTGCAAACCAGAAATAGTGTTTAGATCAGCAACAGAGAAACTAAAAACACATTTTTTTTCTATCAACTTCGATGAAAACAACAAGACAGGCAGCCTTCTTGCTTTAAGTTAACATCTTGGATCACAGATGTAAGCGATTTTTATCCATATCTACATCAAGCAATCAAATCAAATCAGACTACCAACTAAAATGCTTCTAATTTAGTGAAATAACTGGTGGGGGGGGGATTGTGCCTAGTCTAGTTCCAGTTTCTAGCAAAACTGACACTCTTTTTGTAAGAAACAAAATTGAACTAACAGCCGCAGCCATCAATAATCCACCAAGACTAATAGCAAAATGAAAAAAACCGATCATACCACTCATCCAGATGCGTATGTTAGAGATGGAAGAGGTCACGAAATAAACGGCAGAGTAGGATTACTTACATGCAGATGCCATTGAGAGTAGCAAGCACAAGCAAAAGGAGATGTATGTCCACTCTCACCCAACTCACTTGGAAGGAGAGACTGTCATGGGAAAATTAGGACTCTATATTCTCAATTAATTCATGAACTAATCTATATTATAACTTCCATTAAGGGAAAAGGACAAGTTGACCTTGGCATGCTAAACTAGGAAGCAAATAAATTTCACAGTAATAAATTTATTTGCTACAGAAACCTGTCAGATTCTGTCAATCTTCGTTCTCCAAATACGAGCATATGCAAATCCAATCAAAATCTATCTGCCATAGTTACCTCAGAAAGAAAATTTAATGAAAACATCACTCCATAGAGCACACATTTATGATCTTTATTATCCATCTATCTGGCATATGATGCCAAGCCAACGCACAAAAAATTAAATGGCATGCTTAACGCATTTCCCAGATTCCTTTTAAGGGAAGAAATTGGATAACTACATTCAACACTCAAAAACTCTGGCATAGAAGGCCATGTCAACGCCAAAAAAAAAAAAAAAAAAGGAGCTTAGCCGAAGTTGTTATTGTCTTCGAACATTTCCCAGATTGCTTCTACACAGAAAACTCGACTATTGAGAAAACAAATTAAAACAGTATATTTGTATTTTGATGGTAATCCAATCAATAAAATCACAATTTAGTAAACTTGTTTTTTTTTTTTTATCCAATAAGATTACTATCAACCTATATTTGATGAAGTAATTAAAACTCCAATAATTCTACGGTTTAATAGTCTTGTTTGTTTATTGTCCTCGGAATTACAATTTAAAAGTTATTTTTTTATTGTAACTTTTATGACATTTCTTGAAGTAATAATTTCGTGTTACAAATAAAAATAAGGTTTAATAACCTTTTTATATATATAATATAAAGAGGTTAAATATTATCTCATGGACATTTTTTTTCTTTATTTGCTTTTAAGGTTATTTTTTAAAATAATTATCAAAATTTTAATATTATCTTTAAATATAAATATAAAAACTCGTCAAGATTTTTATTTAAAATCTTGATAAAAAAAACATGTTGAGAAAAACAATGAAGGCGTTATAAGAATAAAAATCTTGATAAAAAACATGCGGAAAAAAACAATGAAGGCGTTATATTTATCCAATCAATACAATCATCATTTATAAAAAGAAAAAAAAATCAAGTAACGGTAAAATTAAAAATATTAAATAATTAAAACAACATGACATATAAATGAGGGAAATAAAAAAAAGAACACTCACGTCACATGAACAAGAAAAAAAAATTAAAAAAATCCCTTTTCAGCTTCTTCTTCTGGCGCGAGTTCATGGAATGCACTCCTGCAGTGAGCGTGCAGTTAAAAGAACGTTGTCTGCATGCACATGTGGCAACCACCCATTTGCCTTTAGAGAAACTGGTCTCTGATAAAGACACTGAGTTAGTTGTCTTTTCGTAAGCTTTCAGTTTTGAGACACAGTTCAACTTGCATGCTGTCTTCTTTGACTCTCTTTGTTTGCGCTCTCCCCTTTTTGGCCTCCTAAAGATGTTGGACCAAATTTGTTATACGGTGCTTTAAGATGTATTTTCCTATATTTGATCTCAAAAAAAAAAAAAAAATTTGGATGTTAACTATAACTAACAAGAAATTGATGAAGGGGTGAAATTGTCTAATATCAATTAAGATTGAAGCAAAATTGATAAAATTAAGAGATTAAGGACTCAATTGATAATGGAGGCATTGTTTGGGAGTAGAATGAGGCTTTCCCATATTTCGAGGGTTAGGTACTCCAGATCCATAGAGGTCCTGCTTGAGTACATGCATGTAAATACTAAATACCCTTGGTATTCTTACAATCATACAGTATGATTATTGGATTCACCTTGCGCTCCTATTTCCCAGGATTTGTTCTTGAGAAAAATGAGGAGCAAACATGATTTGACTTGTTATCAGGATATATTATGTAGCTGAATATAGTTTTAAAACCTGGTTTTATTGATGGATTATTTTGAAATTTAACTGATCTGAAACTAAAACTAAATCAAAATAAGAAAATAAAAAATTTTAGGTGATTGAAAAGGCTAACCTGATGATAAAAAAACTCGATTGCAGCTTATTAACTATTAATTTTTTTAACCAAAATAATATCATTTTAATTTATAAAAATAATTAACGTTAATCCAGTTGGCCTAATCAAAACTCGTGACCTGAAACTTAGACCAGACCGGGTTTAAAAACTCTGATTACAAGTGTGGTGCTCAAAAATTGACCCTCTTGTGCCAAATAAAAAAACCAACTAAAATCCATGTAAGCCTAACTTGCATTAGATGATTACCAGGTGTAGTAGCAACAGATGTTATAAAGGCTTAGCATTCTGACACATTAACAAGAAGAACTTAATCTATATTCATACAACTAAAAGCAGTTCTTACATTTATATATATATATATATATATATATATATATATATATATTCTTAGATCAATGAGAAGCGATCAGCATGAGAAGAGTATCGTTTGCATAAGCTAATAGCCAGGAAGGCAATTCATGTTCCTACGACTGTGACCCTTTCTTCAGCATCTTGTCATCAGCCGAAGAATTCAAATAGGAGATCACAAGATCAGCTGCTTTGCATCCAGAGGCTATTGCTTTGCCCACGGACAATCCACCTCTGTGGTTACCTGAAGATTTCATCAATCATCCAAGAATAAGAATTAGAATAGGAATAAGAATTCAATAGGAGCAATGAAACTTCTCACATGTGGTCATCATAACCCATTTGCCTTATCTCCAGCAAAATTGCCGGGATTGGAGATTCAAATGAAATGCTACCAGTTTAGAATAGCACCAGCTTGAGGGGGGATCTTAGAATTACATGACTGGAAGTTAAATCCCAAATTTCAATCAATAAGCACTTACCTGCGTAGAAAAATCCAGGAAGATTTTTCTCCATTCTCTCAATTCCTTCTAACACTAAATCATAGTTCTTTCCATACAAAGGAAATGCTTTACTCCAGTAGTAATGACTGCAATCAAGTACAGTTGAAGCTGTAAGATTATGGATCACAGTAAACACAGTAACTCATTGCTCTTACTAAATTACTGCCAGCTTCAACTTGGGAAAGAAAATAGACTAAAGTAATATAATTAGCAGATTATAAATGGCTTAAGATTTAAAATACTTCACAAATTTCGGCTCTCCCTCCACCCCTAACAGCTGTCTAAGATCAGAAGTAACAATCGCTTTCAAATCATCCCTGAAAAATAAATTATTGGAAAACGGTTTAGTTGATCAAAATTTCACCACAGTAATAATTAAAATCCAGAGTAGATAAGTGATCTTGTGTGTGAAACCAGAAAGTTGCTGACAGGAATTACGAAATGAAAAGTTTGGAGCTTTTTATACGTTGAAGCTTTTGCTAGTTCCTTGTTTCGGCTCCCACCAACAAAGGTGGTATAGAGATACAAGTCCTTGGGTGCACGATCTGGAAACATCATAGATGAGAAGAGTGTACCTGTGCAAAACAGAATTCAAGCATGGTGAGTGCAAGAGAGTATACGTATAGCTAACACATAATGAAAATTATCCAAGTTCCCCCACCGTGGTGAGCCTAGCAAAGTATTACCAAGAGTTTTTAAACCATTTTGTTGCTCCTTAGAAGGAACAAGAACTCCAAATCCTTCTAGAGGCCTCTTGACGTCCTCTTTCTTAAAGGTAGTAATTATGACTGAAAGTGGCATGTAACTCATCTGCATAATAACATGGAAAAGAATGATAAGCAAATGAATTTGACAGAGAAAGACCAAAAACTTAAATACAAAAAACATTTTCGGCAATAATGTATGCAACCATACTGTGCATTTGATGTTCTGCAGCTATTTGAACAATGATGCTTGCATTTGTATACTACACCCCATGTGTAAGTAAATACGTATGAAGATATGTAATCAATAAACAAAAATGTTGGTACCTGGGGAAGAAAGTCCAGCGAGAAGCGATTTCTGCCTTTATTAATATTAATTTCTTTAACATTGCACAATGGTGCCTAAAATACAAAAGTTCACTGTTAGAATGTGAAAAAAAAAAAATCTTCTAAAAACAGTAAATGGTATTAGGAGTTGCATATGTGAATGTTTATGCACGCCAATGCATTTATGAGATAAAGAGGGTAAGATGCCATCCAACTCCTAAAAGCAAAAGGTAAATGCAGATGCACAAAGAGTATTCTTACAATGGTCATAATGGTCAGTCAATGCAGAGATATTCAAACAATAAAACAAAGGATCAAAGTTTTGGAGTTACGAGTTCAAGTTCTTGAGAAACTTGACTTTTTTCACTCCAACTGTCCAAGTCAATCTTAAGAAGTGGGGCAAGTGTTTGGTAATCACCGTCTCAGTGTACAATTGTACTGTCTTTTTTCTCTTTCTTTCCTTCTATCTTGTTTATTTCTTAATCAACTAAGCAGCAGTTGAATTCTTTCTCAGCACTAGTCACATTTTAAAGATGTAGGATTTCATTGACTGGATGACTCAGTTATGCAGTATCACAATAAGAGAAACTATACTAAACAAAACCACCAAAAAATAAACTCAATTAAAAAAGAACTAACCGTCATGATGACAGCATCATAAGATGATGCTTGTGCACGCTTGCCACCCTTAGAAGCATAAGAAACTGACCAGTTCTCAAAAGTTGACTTGCCATCATAACCGTAAGACAATGACAAGACCTTTGATTCTAGTTTAACTCCATCTTTCCCAAGCTCTGTGCACAGCGTATCAGTGAGTGTCTGCAAAAATACATAAACAAGAAAATAAGGACCATTTATTTGGTTTACAAGCAAAAACGTACGTGCAAAGGGTCAGATTTCAACAACACTATCAGTAAGGATGCCACTTAAGTCTCTGCATATTGAGAGAACGAGAGAGAGCTAAGAGAATTTTGAATAGAGCTCAAAGGAAAGGTAATATTAAAATAGCTAATGGTGACCATAGATAAAATCTGAATGATATGAGGAAATATGAACCTAAGGTCTATAACCTGGAACTTAACCATAGATTTCTGTTGCAATTTTGCTTCTGCATGAAAATCAAAATATTCACAAGGATGTTTTCACCTGCAGTGCTGTACGCAATGAAAAGCTGGTCAAACATCTATATCCTGAAGTTTTGGGTGTGGAATGATTTTATTCCTATCATTTCAGGCAATCTACTCCCCCAAATAAGAAGCTAATATTAGTGAATGCATCTTCATGACAGGAAATTCCATTATTAAGGATGTGTTTCAAAGCATGTTAGGTTCTATGGCCGCTGGTTCAAAATATGCTAAGTGAATGAAGTAGAACTACACACCTATTAAGCTGCAAATATGAAAGGGGCTTGACTAAAGTAATCTGCAGGTGTATTTTGAAGGACTCAATAGCAGCCTAGAAAACTTATCCACAATTATTATTCAACGAAAGCAATAGTGGTAGCATCAGATCTGAACAGCTAAGGGACATTCCTACTTCCTACATGTAAAGGTTATAAATAGTTCAAACCACGTCTTCTTGGAAAAGAAAAGAAACAGTACCCGGAATAACTACCTGCATTCCACCTAGAAAAGAAAATGAACCATGTTGACGTTTCTTTTTTTCTGAAGAACCTTTATTTTCTCCATTCTTCTCCTTTTTGGCAGATAGCTTGGCTTTAACTGCCCCAGCTATGATAGAACCAAACCTGGTTGAATAGAAAAGGTTTGCATTAATAAACAAGCAGATATCACGCAGCAAGCATTACTAAATTAATAGAATGTCAATCATTGATCTGTAGTCCTTCATCAGTGTCAGAGTCGTTCATCAAACTTTAACAATTTAGCCTAGAAGACTGCTTGCATCTATTTAAAAATGCAACAATAACATGGCTGAACAAAAATACAAGCTCGCCCATTATTCATCTATTGATGAATAATGGGTGAGCTTGTAAGCAACCAAACTGCAGAGATTCAGCATAAAAATACAACTAGATTTCAAGCATCACTAAAGCCAGACTAAAACTAAAGAGGATTTGCTGAACAAAAACCTTACCAACACAGAGACAAAAATATGGTTTACTGTATGAAAATTAAAACATTCAGCTTTATATTTTTCATCAGTAACTAAGCAGTTAGGGTCACTGTGTGGATTTAAAACAAGTTCGCCACAGATCTCAACAAGCATCATACTGAGCCAAATAAAAAAGGCACGTCTAATTTCAGAATGCTAAGAGAATAGAATATCAAGTTCAAATGCATTATGAAATCCAGTAAGAATCTTCCAGCGCTGTAAAAAGGCAACAATATATTGGTCTAGCCAATAACTTTGCTAAATGTGGGATTTGCAAAGGACAGAAACTGGAAGAGAATGAATCAACTGCAGTCCAATTCAAACTCAAACAATGCAAGGAAAAATGAACGACAGTATATAAAAAGAAGCATAGAATATACCGCTTCTCTAGATTCCACAGGTCTGGAAAATTGTGGCGTGCCTGTTTCAGGTAAAGACAATACTATCAATAAAAATCCAGAACAAAAGGAAAAGAGTTGACGCTAAGTAGACCATATCATAACTATTAAAATAGATTCCATAGTTCTTAAGAGCAGTTCAATAAAACTTTTAGTTTCAGTATCCTAAAGCAGATTCCATTCTTCCTATCACAATCGAATATATTCAGATGCATAGAACCAGCAGAATCCCAGACCAAAGAACATTTTTCAGTGGTGTGCTAATAAAAAGATCCCATAACTTATACAAGTGGTCCAAATATCTTGGCCATTACTTACAGAAAGAGATTCAGGATCTCCAGCACTTGTGCCAGCAACAAAAGGATCGATAAGATAATCAACAACCTTAGAAGGAAGAAACAGAAAAGTAAGATAAATGATAATCAAACACTTCTATATAAAAATCTGGTCTCATTTCAAAATTTAGACAAAATATAAAAGATCTTCTGCTGGTTAATACGGCAGGTATAAATCTGTTGTGTTGTAAAGAATGCAATACCTCTTTCCCGAAATGTCGCTGAAAGAACTCACCAACACTGCAGGGTAAAGGTGTGAGTGAGGTGAATATCAAAACCTCATGATGTAAATGAGATAAAGAACAAGTGTGAAAGAGATGAACAACCTCAATAAGTTGAGTTTATCACCTTTCTTGTATATCAGTGTCAGTCACTTTTGAGGACTCATTTTTCTTCCATAAGAATGGCTCCAAAATGATTTGCAACTGCAGCCAGAAAAATGCATGCCCTTAAGAATGCACAAAAATGAAAAGTTGCAGCTTGTTTATCAAGCTTGAACATCAAACTGAATCTTTGTGCAAAGAACCAACGGGTTTTTTTTTTTTTTTTTGACAAGTGATCCTAGTTAACTTTTTAAATTAATCAGAAGATTTCACGTTAACAAAATCATGCATGTCAGAAATGGTAGGCAGACAAGGTAATCCTACTATCAATAATGAAACTACCAGCCAATCCTTCATATTCCTAGAAAACAAGATGCAATAGCAAGATTCCCAGAGCCCACCATTCAAATAAGAAACAGAGCAGCAAAAAGTGGTGGCTTTCAAGATTCCAGGAGCTTCCAGGTTGCTAGCCAACAATCCTTCTATATGCAAAAATAAAGTTACGTGCGGCTACTGTTGATGAACAAAAAATATTCCATCATGATGAGAAAAACAGTGGTGGGATGCTTCTAATTTATTGGATGGTCCTCAGACTTGTCCCAGAAAGACAAACCTTTGATTGCGCCGAGAGAAAGTTGCTTTTGATCAGTGCAACTGGATTTGTTGGTATCTGGCACAAAACATGAGAAGAGCATATGCTAACAGTAAGACAAATATAGCTGCAGATAGAAAAAGGATAGACAAATTACAATAAGCATGTTCCTTTCGTCTAAGAAACAAGGGAAGTAAACTTATTAGTTGGCAACAAAGACACCGTAAGATAGATATACCAGTACAGGCATTCCATTCCTCACAATATACCGTTTGTTCTGTGCAATTGGCTGCAAAGGTAGACATCAATAAATTAAGCCAACAAAAAAGAATCCACCACGAACTCTCAAGATTCAACTAGAGCACACAGGAAATCATTTCATAATATGGAGCACTGATAACCTAAGCATTTGAAAAAAGAAAATGGCATTAGGCTAAGACATAAAGTTAAGAACAATAAGCCTTACAAATTGTTGCTTAAAGAAAATGGCAAAAAGCTAAGAGATAAAGTTAAGAACAATAAGCCTTACAAATTGTTGCTTCTCTCTAAGCCCAAGATCATCAAGTAAGCTTTTGACCTCCACTTCACTCTCAGTCTGCACAGTATTGGAAAAAAAATCAACTTCACCAAACAAAAAGCACCAAAAACCAAAACAATCATTATCAAATGTTAATGAAGAAAGAATCCATGCAGCGTGCCAAAATAAACTCTCTGCCCCAAGAAAATTTTTTTTCCAATTACGCGCACTTGTGATTCAGAAAGCAAGAAGCAAAGATTAACACGAAAGATTGAAAAAAAAAACTTGGACAAATAAATGGTAACCATGGTATTAGCTCCTTCATCCCAAACAAGATCATGATGGGAGACACTTCTTAATTTGCCTCCAGCTCTTCCTTCAGCTTCAAAGACTGTCACTTTCACCCCATTTGATTTCAGCTTGTATGCAGCAGCAAGCCCACTTAAACAAAAACAAAAAAAAAATACAAAAGTGAGAGCACAATCACACACACACACACAATTAAACTACAGAAAGAAAACCCAGAAACCAAAAGTCCAAAAACAAATGATACCTGACGCCTGCACCTATAACAGCTACATTTTTGCTTTGCTTACTACCAAAATCGTCGTCTTTGGCAGCTGCAGTCATTTCAGAACTATCAGTCAGTCCTAAGGTGGCAGCGTCAACGGATAGTAGTTGGTGGAAATGCAAAGAAGATGAACCAGATGATGGTAGTTTACTTTATGGGCTTTGCTTTCATGTTTTAGAAGAAGAGAGATCAATTGAGCCTCGCCCGTCATTTTTACAGGCCCATTGGACACTCCAAGGTTCTTCTTGTTATCCCATCCACCTTTTTCAAATGATCTAATTAGTAAAACTTTAAAATATATGAAAAAATATCGACTTTTAATTTAGAGATTTAAAATAAAATATTTAATATTTAAAGATTTAAAATAAATTTTATAAATTTCTAATTTCTCAAAAATATCATTTATATGAGATATTTATACTATGATGTATTCCCTAGAAATTACTTCTCTTAAATTCTTCACTAGGATGTAAAATTTGGATTTGAACATGGAGAGCAAACCTTCATACAAGTCAAACACTCTCTTTAATTAACTTATTATCAAAGAAGCAGGCAATACATGCTTCTCTTATAATCAATCTTTATATGCTTTTTCTAAGATAGCATGCTTCTTTCTTCTTTTTATAAAAGATTATTTTTTAGGTTAGCAAGACTTGAAAACATTATTCAATAAAATGGTGTTTTATGGTTTTATCCTTCCCAATCAAAAAAAACTTAAAACTAGTTATTTAAGGCACTAAATTCTTTTCACAAAGTCCATTAATTATTATCAAAATGATCGGGATAAATAACTTTTTTTTCATTTTAAAAATATAGTAATGCAATCAAAATATCCTTAAAATAATAAATAAATAACAATTAAAATTGGTGTCGAGTGGTATTTTTGTATTTTTATAATAATTTTTTTTATTATTATCATATTAATTGAGGAGCAATTTGATATATATATATATATAAAAAAACAAATAGCATAATATAATGATGAAAATATTTTTAAAAGCAAAAAAAAATTGATATTAAAGGGTTTTTTTTGTTTTTTTACAATGATTTCCTTATTATTATCATATTGTATCCTCCTCTTCTAGTAAATACACTAAAATCAAACGTGAGTCTTCAAAGGTAAGATCACTATTCTTCTGGTGTTTGAACTCATGATCTCGCAAAAATGATTATAATTAAGATGACCACTACACTAGGGAGGTTTTGTGAATATTACACCTTCGAGAGATATGCAATTGGTCATGTAAATAAGATGTACAAGTTATTTTGTTAATAAATTATATAATTAATTTAATTATAAAAATTTATTAATCATGTTTATTGCAAATCAAAGAAATCTTCACCACTTCACCCAATGGTGTGCTTGACACCGATTGAGAATATCTCATCTTATGATGGATAGCCTAAGTTTAATTGGCAGCATTTCTGCTTAAAATCATAAAGCAATTTCTCTTAAATCATTAGTAATATGATATAGTTCAATATGCTCTTAAATCATTAGTAATATGATCTAGCTTAAGTAAAATTGATCTCTTGAATCCACCATTTCTTTTGTTATTCAAAGCCATGACAACACCAAAATTAAAGAAAAAAAGGGTGTTGAATAGCGTAATAGCAATTACGGTTTAAAGTGTTTTTTGTTTGGAAATGTATTAAAATATTTTTTATTTTTAAAAAATTATTTTTAATACCAGCACATCAAAATTATTCAGAAATATAAAAAAAATTAATTTTAAATAAAAAGATGTCCCTTGACAATCAATTCTAGCTCAATTGAAACTGCTCTCTTGAACCCACCCTTTTTTTAGTAATTCAAAACCAAAGCCATGACCGCACCACAATTAAAGAAAAAGAAAATGGTGTATTGGAGGGTGATAATGATTATAATTCAAATTATTTTTTGCTCGTAAATATATTAAAATAATATATTTTTTATTTTTAAAAAATTATTTTTAATATCATCACTTTAAAATAATCTAAAAATATATAAAAAAAATTAAATACTTGAGAAATACAGTTCTAAACACGTTTTCAAATTCTTTAGAAAAAGAGGAGGGGGAAAAAGAAGGTTGTGCAATTAATTAGTAAATGGTTGAGTATTGTTGCTTGTAACACATCGTTTTCTTCGTCATCGAATTGATCGTGTAATCCATCGCTTCTGCGTTTGTTAGATCGAACCCACGGTTGAGAAAGACGTTCCCTGTCAATGATGGTAAAGCCCTATCACAAACTTTTTGGCTCACCCTGGGGGGCCAGACTTCCCAGAGAGCTTGGGACATGTAATTATTAAACCTTTTTATTCTTGTAATACAAGGAAGCTTTAAAAAAGAATAACGTTGGTATGAGAAATGGGACATCTCAGGCTGCTTTTTTAGAAACAATTTACAAGGTTAATTAAGTTTGCTTGAATTATTACTTTGGATTAAAGAAAAAAAAAAAAGAAATGCCACTCGTGGATCATTACATATATCATCAAAGACGAAGATAGTTATAATAGAGAAGATGGAGTTTTTGTTTTGAAAATATAAAAATTTATTTTTTAGAAAGTGTTTTTTTATTTACCTTTATCTTCTTCTTCCCTTCAACTAAATATATTTATATTAGAAAATAATATAAATCATATCATGAGACTTCACCTAATAGCTTAAGCTAAGGGATTAAGATGGTTATTTGATATGATATCAAAGTCTTGATGAAATAATAGTCACGAATTCGAATCTCATCATCATCATTTATTTGATAAAAATTAAATACAAAATAATATAGACACATGCAGCTTAAGTTATAAAATAATATAAATCATATTTTGAGACCTCATCTAACAGTTTAAATTATTCGGTTAAGATATTTATTTTTGTTCAAAGGGCATCCAAATTAAATATAAAGTGATCTTATCATGCATGATTTCGGTTTGAACTTACCGACCATCATTTGGAAATCTATGATGGCATGATAAACAAAGAAGCGTGTCTCTTAATACAAGTAATAATATCCCTTTCACTGACTTCGAAGGTTGGTTACCAGTTCTTTGAAATAGGGTTATATAGCTAGAGAAGGAGCACTTGTCCCTTCCAGGACCCTAAAACCCAAGAGGGACAAAATTAATCATATTTGCTTCGAGTTTTGGAACTTTGAGACACAAGCGAGCTCGATGATTGATTGAACGTCTTCAATGGAGGTTGTTGGAGCCTCGAAGACAAATCTCTCTCTCTCAGACTTCTTCTAGAGGGATTAATTAAAATAAAAATCCGTATCATATTATACTTTAATTAAGACTAAACCTCTAATTCAATATAGTTTTTTTTTTTTTTTTTTTGCTCTTGTAAATGCCTCTCATGGAATCTCTCGGTTGAATCTCGAAGGGGGGGGGGGGGGGCATCGAATTAACTAGAGGAGGAACAGGAGTGATTAGGGTATGTATAAACTTGGAGCCAAATCGATTTAAAAGCTTACAATGATTGGTTTGTTTCTTAGAGTACACTAGGGTTTGAAATTTGAATGGGATTGCCTGTTTTTTCTTGACCACTTAACGGGGCCTGATTTGCCTGGGCATGTCAAGACTTGATTGTTTATTTGGGAATTGATCTCAGGTGGTTAAAAAAGGCATGTAAGTGGGCACTAGCAGCTCTCTCCGGTCTCCACTGTCTCCGTCGAGGACGACCACATGAATTGATCACCAACCAGACCAGATTTGGGCTCAAATTGTGGGGTCCATGTCTTGTGGGCTCTACTGAAACAGCCCTGATGATACAAAAAAATATAGAAAGTAGGTCACCCACAAGCTTCTGCAATGCACCAAGGCTACGTGTAGTAGAGTAGAGGTTTATTAGTTTTTTAAAAGTATTTTTGAATATATATATATATATATATATATATATATATATAATTTTTTTATTTTTTAAAATTTATTTTTGATATAGTGTATTAAAACGATTCAAAAACACTAAAAAAAAATAATTTAAAACAAAAAAAATTAAAATCTTTCAGAAATGTAGTTAAAAACATAATTTATCTTATGACTAGTTTGAATTCCCTTTTCAAAATGCTTTTAAATTGTTTCTTGTTTAAAATTTATTGAGTTGATATTTTTTTATGTTTTTTAATAATGTTAATGTATTGATAGTTTTGAAAAATAAAAGCATCATTTCAGTACATTTTTAATTAAAAGGTATTTTTGCAAAAAAACTCAACATAGTAATACTAAAAACACATTAAGCGATGCATTTGTTGCATTCACAAACAAAACATAAGTATTTATTTGATATTATGATAATTTTTTCGGTTACAATTTGATAAAACAAGTCTTAAAAAAGTTATAAATTGTAGTTTTTTTAATTCAAGTTTCTCATAGTAATTTGAGATGAAAAAAAGGTTTAACCCGTGAAGATCAAATAACTTTTGAAATTAAAAATCATTCCTCACCATGATAGATACCAAATAAAGTCTAATAACATAAAATTATTGGTTTAGTTATATTAATTATTGATTTACTAATTAAACCGTACAACTAAAACTAATAAAAACCATATTGATTCGAGAAGATATAGTTTATTCAAAGCTAATTTGTAATTGTGAATCACCAGGTTTAAATTCATTTTACTTGTGTTTTAAAAAAAAAATTTAATTTTTAATTTTTTTGTTTTAAATTAATATTTATTTAATACAATTTGATGCATTTACATTATGAATAATTTTTTAAAACTAAAAAATATTATTTTAATATTTTTCACACCAAGAAACATAAACATTATTTTAATTAGTTGACTGTAGTCTAACCCTCCTCCAGCTACTTCACCAGTACTATAATCCACCACCCCAGAAAATGGCCATCTGCACTGATCAGACACCAGGTGGCAAATAAAGGGTCGTGCACAATAGCAAGCAGGAAGGTTAGGTAGCTACGCCCTTCCGTACCTTCGTGGAAACTGCCAGAGTGGTGGAGGAACCCAAGAAACCATTAAAGAACCTCACATGAGCTGCTGCTGCTGCCCTTCCAGCAGCCTTCCTCAGCCTGTGAAGATAGACAAAGAGCACAAGGAAAAGAGAAAGTCTAGCTCGATTCCCCATCACGCTGCCCTTGCATGTTGACCACATCCATAACTTGTACAAGAAACAAGGTTCTCACGTTTTACATGCAATGTGTGTATGTGTATATACTATGTATAAAAAGTGTTTGGAAGTGTGGTAGCGGTTACTTTTCAAATAGCTTTTCGTGTTGAAAAGTATGTCAATAATGTTTTTTTATTTTTTAAAAATTATTTTTGACATCAGCACATCAAAACGATCCAAAAAGTACAAACCGCACTCAATTTTAGCAAAAAAAAAAATTTGAATTTTTTCGAAAAGCCAGTTTGGCCGCAATGCCAAACGAGAAATAAATCTTGAGCTTTTTTGGAGTTTTTTGGTTTTTTTTCCATAGCTTATATATATATGTGAGCTTTTTTGTTTAGTTTGTAATGTCAAGTTTAAACAAATTAATATCTGTATTTGACGGTTAAATATTGCACAATTATCATTCTTAAACAAAGTTTTTAATATGTATTTCTTTTTTGGAATAAAAGGATAATAATTTTTTATTGTGTATATATTCATGTATACAAACTAATATTGTTCACATATATGATTTTATATTTAGCTCATGTCTAAAATTTCTTTGTCTAAGATTGGATAATTCTCTTTTTCATGTTATATCATGTCTGGAAAAAACTAATTCTTTGTCTAGTCTTAAATTATAATTTTGGAGTGCTAGAGAGACGTGCTTGGACAAATCTTATATATATAGTCTCTAAAGATCTCAATTTGAGTCTCAATATATTTTGAACTAGGTACTAAATGTTAGGTAATTTTTGTGGTTATGGTTGTGATTTTTAAAAAATAAATTTTAAAAAAGTGTGTTTAGCTGGATTTAGATACATGTTTGAAAAAAATTATGAAAAAATTATAGTTAGGGTTTATATACAATAAAAAACATGTATAAAATGTTTGACAGTTGTGTTTGGAAGTGTGATTGCAGTTTCAAAATGCTTTTTAATTGGAAATGTATCAAAATAAATTTTTTATTTTTAAAAATTTATTTTTGATATTAGCCTATCAAATTGATCTAAAAATATAAAAAATATATTAATTTGAAGTAAAGAAAAAAATAAAAAAATTCAAAGTTTTTAAAAGCATTTTTAAAACACAAAAAAAAACCATGTTTTATGAAACTTAATTAAAATAAATATATAAAAATTACTTCATAAAAATTATATTTCAAACTTATTTTTTTAACGGACCGTGGTATAAAAGTAAAGCTTGCCCGGAATGCAAGGACTAGTCCTTAATCACATTTTTTTACATCAAAAACTGTTACAAAATAGGCAAACATTTTCTTGTGTTTTTTATACAGCAAAAACAAAAATTAAAGATAAACAAACGGACCCTAATGGATTAGAGATTGCGTTTTATTGGATGAATTTTGATATTTTTTTAGTAAATGATTTTATATAAAAGAGAATTATCCAGATTTTGGAGATTCATACAAGGGCCTGACAATGTCATTGATTTTGCTGCCATAAAATACTTAAGAATCTAGATTACAGTTGGATTGTGCGGAGAAGGATCTCTTTGTCCTGAAGCTGAAAATATATTTTATAGAGAAAAATTGTAAAAACAATGCAATTGCCCCCTTTACCTCCATATGTTGACTGCCACGTAGTTATTCCTGTCTCTGATTAGAACATGACAATTCTGATTCGTTCACTTCGTTGTGAGTTCTAACTCGGCACAAATCTAGAAAAAAGAAAGAAGAAGATGGGGTTATTCCGTTATTATATTATTGGATTAATTCATGTACCATTGGTATTTGGATTAATTTAAATTAATATTTTTTTATTAAAAAAAATAATATTTTATTTTATTTTACTATTTATCTGCTGGGTTAAATCAATATTTTATTTAATTCAATTTAAAATCAAATCAGTCTAGAAAATTATTTAAATCATTTATTATTAGGAGATCAATTCAGGTTTATTTTATAAAATTAAATAAGTCAAAACAATATTGTTTTGTAAAAATTATTTTTTGAAAAAATCAATCAATTAATTTACTTAGGTTGGACTGGATTAATATGGATTTTTAAGTGAATTACCGAGGTTTTACCTTTCTTTATTTAATTTAAATCCAGACACCGGGGACCACTCCAAGCCGCATTTTATAACAATGCAAGACAATAGCTGTAACCGTATGCATTACCGTTCTACTTTCTAGATCTGCCACGTGGTGCTTCATGAAGCCGGAGCTCGTTGTTGGCTACGGAGCTGCATGCGGCTTAGCTCGTAGCAAATTACAGTGGGGTCTAGGAGATCCACTGGGATCTTGTATTGAGATAGAATTCTGGTACATCCAGCTGTACTGTGATGCATTCCGTCGAGGGGGTCCTGCTCAATGTGGGCCATGATGATCGCATCCGTTTGTAATATGATTATATGAAATCAAACGGTGACGGTCGTACGGAGTGGTGCAGTTGAGATTTTTTTGCCCGTCAAAGTACGGTACCTCAAGGTACATGGATATGTGGAAGTAAACTCTAAATAATATAATCTGTGATTAAAAAATTATTTTAAAAGTTTTTTTTATGATATATTATTTTTTTGAACAATTATTTTACATTATAAAAATACAATTTTTTTTTAAACATAAAATACATATATATTAATAAACTTCTAATCTCGAATTGAAAAAATAAAATCTTCTTCTAATATTTTTAATTTTAATACAAGTTAATAACCAATAAATAAAGGATTCTAAATTAATTGATAGATTAAGTTTAATAACTATATACTTGACAGTTGTAGGATTTATTATTGGAGTGCAAGATATTTCAGGTAATGAATAAGATAAATTAAGGATTATATAATAAAAATAAAATAAAAATTGGTGAAAAGAGATTGACTGAAGCAATGGACATGAATTGTTAGCTTATCAAGTACTCGTATTGACCAAGGTATAGAATCTAGATTAGAAGAAGTAACTTTTTACAACTCTTTTCTTTTCACTGTCTAGAAAAAAAAAAAAAAGTACATGTAAACAGTATAGGTATAACCTTATCATCATCAAGGGATGAGGATTTTCTTGGTAAAGAAACTTTGTATCCTAATTATATAACTTGTCTTTACTACATGGATCAATCTAGTAATTCATATAGATTACAATAGGTGTTTATGTATCACGATGAGATGCATAAATAAATAAAAAATTTATAAATATACATAATATAATTACTGGTAAGTAGCAAAGATTTGATACATGAGTATAACACGACGAGACATTACTTCAGATTTCAAGCAGGTTTCTTTACTTGGATATATGCAATATAAGCAACATAATTAACGGATTCAACATCACATAATTAATAAAAGTCTTTATATAATTAATATATGTTAACCGTTAAATTTTATGTTTTTATTTTTTAATTCAACATTGATGTTTTTATTAATTTTAAGTAGGCTTCTTGCTATGGGAAGATCAAGAGACCACATCTTATCTTCATAGTTTTAATGAATAGAACAAAGTTCACACCATAACATTTCGGTAGTTAAATGCCTGCTGTATTGGACTTGAAATCTTTAGGCTCCGTTTGTTTGCAGGAAAGTGGTTTCCTTTTGGAAAGTGAATTCCGGGGAAAATGAATTCCTGGAAAGTGAATTCCGAGAAAGTATTTTCCGATGTTTGGTAGTGTTATGGAAAATGAACTGGAAAACACTTTCCAGTGTTTGGTTGTGTGTATGGAAAATGAACTGGAAAATAATTTATTAATTAATTAATTTTTTTTTCAAGTTTATCTAATATATATAAAATATTTAATATAAAATATTTAATCACTTACAATTGTCATAACCCAATTTTGATCTTTTTTTTTATTATTTAAAAAAAAAAGATGATGAAAAATAAAAATAAAATAAATGAAGGATGAATTAAAATTTGGGTTAAGGGCAACATAATTGGAAGTTTAAAAATTTAATTAAACTCTTGACTAGTTTAATTAATTAAATCAAGAGTTTAATTAGAGAATTGATTTAATTAAATTTTAGATTATTTTAATTAATAAAATCAAGAGTTTAATTGAAGAGTTAATTAAACTTTGATTTAATAAAAAAAAACCATTACTTAAATAAAATAAACCAACTCTTTGCATTTTAATTCACTGCTACAGTAGCAGTGAATTATAATTCAATGCTACAGTAGCAAGGAATTATAATTCACTACTACAGTAGCATTGAATTATAATTCGCTGCTACTGTAGCAGTGAATTAAAATGCGATGATACTGTAGGTGTGAATTAAAATTCACTGGCAGGCGTGCGGAAAGTGTTTTCCTTTCTTTAACCGAAGGAAAACACTTTCCTTTCTCAAGTAACGATTTTACGTTGACCGGAATTAAGTTTCCGTTGACTTACTGTTTAACATTTGTTCCCAAACATGGGAAAGTCAGGAAAACGAATTCCAGGAATTCGTTTTCCTTGAAACAAACAGAGCCTTAGAGAGAGTCTAATTTTTGATGATGTCATGATAGATGATGAGACCACTCAGGTAGGAGCAAGAGTTGGATCTAGTCGTGCTATTAATAAATCTGGATCATCTAGCAAACGTAGATAGATAAATGAGTTATGTTTATATATTTTGAGATTAATTGAATATTATATTATTGAATTTTTTTTTTATTTTGCATGTATATATGTTTTTTTATGGAGTTTAATTAGAATTAGTTGATTGAGGTTATTGTGGTTTTATGCGGTTTTTTTTAAGCGAGATAAAATTTTAAGTATAATTTCTATATAGAAGAAACTTTATTCAAAATTTGATAAAATTATAAAAATTTTAATTCTTTAAAATCATAAAGTAAATAAAATTTTAGATTAATAAATATTATGATTTTATAAACTTTTTTCAGCTTAAAACACAAAAATAACCAAAAACTAAACAATAGCTAAAATAATTTGACCGTTTTAGCTACTGTTCAATCGTTTTATCAAATATTTAGTTGTTTCTCAAAACGATCTCATTAAAAATTTCACGTTTTGAACCACGACAATTGATATCACAGTCCACAACTATAATATATATCAAATGCTACGGTTCTGAACCGTGAAATTATTAAAATATTATATTTTTGAACCATGATATCTTTATACTATGCTACTTTATCAAAATTTCTCATCTTATGCTATTTCATCATAAGTTTATATCTTGGTTGATAAATACCCAATTTTTCCTTAATTAACCCATCGATAACAGTATGGTATGACAAGATTCCACAGTGGTGTGATTTTCAACTTTTGTTGCTGCTTCCTCCTGATGCCTTGCTACTTGTGCTCTAATGGTTAAAAAAGAAAAAAGAAAGATAATAATGGAAAAGCGGCTTTGTTGAGAATTGAGCGTGGCTGAACCGTGCGATAGTGATTAGTGAAATCATGCATATCACATCAATTCAGGAATTCAGTAACTACCAAAATCATTCCTTAAGCGACATTAGTGCACGAATGTTTCATTAAAGAACATTCTTCCGCATGCTTTTGGACTCGGCCACTTCATATATATATATCTAAGTTTATTTATTCCTTTTTTGTTTTTATATTTTAAAAGTATTCTTGAAAAAAATTAATTTCTTTAATTTTTAATTTTTAGATTATTTTTTTAATGATTTTAAATTTTTTTGATGTGCTGATATTAAAAATAGATTTTTAAAAATAAAAAAATTATTTTGATATATTTCTAAGTAAAAAATAATTTAATTGCTACTATGATACTGAATGGACTTTAATGGTTAACGCATTAGGATTTTTTTATATGAAAAAAATAATTTTTGGCTTTTATAAAAGAATATTTTGATTAGCTTTATATAATATTTATTTATAAGATTTTATACATACAGTATTCAAATATGTATAAGATACATTTATATTTTGTAATTATTATATTACATGTGCAATTATGTTTACATACAAAATAACACATACACCATAGAAAATTATTTTTTCTTCAAATATAAAAAATTATTTAAACATCTATTCTAAGTAAATATCTTGTGTTTTACTCGATTCGGCCATAACCCAATTAAGCTTAAACTTCATTCTTTTAGAGATAGCTTACTCTGGCTAACTATTCATTACTATTCATAAATATTATTTTCACATGTAAGTCTTCAAATATTTTTCTAGATATTTTCATATTTTTCAACTATATATTCCATGTTTAAGAAAGAGAAAAGATGATTTTTTTCCCCAACAACACAAAAACTAAATTTCAATCCACTCTCTAAAGTTCTAAAATTATTTAAGTATAAAATAGTTAATTTATAGGTAATATCCATGTTCAAGCTCAAAATTATTCGTATTCATTAAAGATATTTTAAAATTTTATCTCAGCATTATCACACATACACTATGTGTGTGATAAAAGATATTTTTACAAGAGGAATTTTGTAATCATTACCATCTAATTAATATTTATAATTAAGTCTTTAAATCTCACTTTTGGTATTTTTTTTATTTAAAATCCATCCAGATTGGGAGAGATAAAAAAATTGACATAATGGTTTCCAAGAATATCATCTAAAGACATGGCCTGGAGTTATATGAAGAATAAAAACTATTTGTTTTTCCAATTTCGTAATGCTCACCCCCACATTACCTCCTTACCTTCTTCCACATCGCCTTGATTTCATTCACAAGATTGAGATTTGAATTTTCTCTTGCTGGTATCCATTTTGTCCATTAATTAGAATCTTTACATTGTTTAACAAGGAAAACAAATCTTTTTGCTTTCAGGAAAGTGTTTGGAGATGTTTTTTAAAAAATTGATTTTATTTTAGAATTAATTATTTTATGTTTTTGATCATTTTGATGTATAATTTTTTTTAAAAATTATTTAATATACTTTAAAAATAATTCATATAAGACTCACAAATACCCTTTAAGCTATAATATTACCTCATATAACCTCTTAAAAGTCAAGAGTTAGTGATTTTCTTCTGAAATCATGCAAAACAATAAACTTGGTGACATGAATTTGGGCTTTCTTGAGACCCTAGATGAGGACATTTCCTCGTTTGTTCAAGCTTCCAAATCTACATCACCTACCCTATATCTCTTCTTCAGTCAGTCCAAACCACCCTACTCCCTTCCCATCCAACGATCCTGATTGCGATTTCCATTTTCACCAACGGCTCTGATTTGACTTCCCAACCTTATCTTCCCCAAGCCAAAGACCGTCACCTAAGCCGAGCCAAGCTTGCCACTTATCCATTAACAAACAACCGGGCCCCACAGGCACTGTCCACAGGTTCTAACCACTCCAGGCTAGAAAACAATAACAGTTTAACCGCAGTTAAAACATAAATTAAAAAACAGTAAAAACCAAGCTTCCTAATAAATAACCCTCTTCCTCTCTCTGTCTCTGGCGCTCACTCCTTTCAAGTTTCAAGTTTCTCTCTCTCTCTGCAAAAACTAAACTCCAAAGTAAAAACAAATTTGGCACCTACCTTGACTAGATTGACTTGCAACGTGCAAACAATGACTGTCTTCTCCGGCAAGCAGGTAGTCCCGGTGGACTACGAGTCGGAAGCCTCACAACGGCTTCTAGAAGCATCACTCTCCGGCGATCTGAAATCGGCCTTAGAGTGCATCGCCGATCCGTTTATTGATGTGAATTACATTGGAGCTGTTTGTTTGAAGAGTAGAAAGAGTGAGGTTGTTTTAAACGATGAGTCAGCCAGTGAAGTCTCTGTTGATTATCAAGAGTTAAAGACTGATGTTACTGCGTTGTTTCTCGCTGTTCATGCTGGAAATGTTGCTCTCGTCAAGAAATTGCTGGTAATGTCAGAGCTCGTGTTTGCGTCTGATGTTGTTTTTAGTGTGTTTTAGTCGCGTTTTGGTGTTTGTCTAAATTTGAGTGAGTTAACATAGAAATAATTTTTACAAGCCTAGATTTTGAAAGAGTATTTTTTTCCCCTTCTTTTTTTACCAAAACTGAAATTTTTGAATTTTCAATTTTGAATCCCTCTGATACGGAAAGCGGTGTTTTTTCAAAAAAATAAAATGAAAAGGACACAAATAGATATTTTTTGTATTTTTATTCTTTAAAACAAAAACCAAACTTAGCCTTTGTCAAGATTAGCTATTCTGAAAATTTTGCGGGTTTTTTTTTGGCTGCTAGTGATTAAGCATTTGATTTTTTTGGATTAATCCGCTTAAGCTTAGTTTATACTGTGATTTTCTCGAACTTATTGTCTTTTTCTTTGGCTGCCTGTCACTTTCGAACTTAATAAAGTTGCTATGGTTTTAGTTTCTGCGGGTATTGTCTTTGAAATTAAAGCTGTTTATATCTTTTTTTAAGGATTCATTGTCTTAATGCCGGCCCCCCATAATTAGAAATTTAATTGATTAAATTCGAATACGGAAGCTTTTTTTTTCCTTGTTTACTTTTTGTTTCGAAACACTGGATATGAATCAGATTCGCAATCTTTTGCAGTGGCTTTGCTTTGCTTTGTTTTTTCTTTTATGGGAAAATTCTCTGAAGTTGATTTTCATTAATTAATTTCATAATGTTTTCTTCTTAAGAAATTTGATTACTCGTTTACAAAATCGCATGAACCCTCTACATTGTTCAACCTGTTAGTTTTCAGTTTAAATGTCTAATTATTACTAGTATAATAATACATAAGCACCTATTAATAAATCTTAATTTGATTAATTAATGCATCAAGATTTTCTGTTTCATGTTCAAGAATGTGTTTATAATTGGTTGTTGCAGGAATTTTAACTACTGACCTATCTTTCTGAATTTGATAGAAGTAAAAAACAAATATTATGTCCTAGATATTAGTGCACAAAGAGAATGCCCTTTGGCATTTTCCTGATCTTTGTCCTTCGACTGCTATGCTTATTTATTCGTAGCAGCTACCATCAAATCCAGTTTGGTGTGGATCTAAATGGCTGTCTAAAATTACAATGATCACTGGAATCTTTGTTTTGTGAAGTTGGGAATTTATACCCATGTGCTACTGTTTGTTCATATTCATATCCATAAATAATTGCCATATCCTCTGCACATACCATTCATTATTTTGTACGGTTCTGTTCACTGGAGAAATTATTTTTTAAGTATACAATCAAGAAGCAAAAGCCATAAACTGATAACATAAACCTTTTTACCTAACAGACATTGGATCAGGGAGGCCCATGATGAGTTGTCTCTTACGATTGGTTGGAGAGTAGAGTACATTAGAGCATATTAATGAGGTTTTTTATTACAGCTCCATGTTCCTTTGTCGATCACATCAGTACTGTTCCCTGTGTTTTTCTGTGCTTTACTGTGTCCTCCTGTACTCCGTGAAAAAAATGAAACCTATTAGACTGCTGCTAGTTTTGTCGTCTTCTTGTTAAACTCATTAAGATTTTTATGAAAACAAAGCAACAGAAACATGGATTTAGAATGATGCGAGTCTTTCAATGATATTTGTTGAAGTACTCAAAGGATGGATTTTCCAATTGGCAGAGTGTTGGAGCTGATGTCAACCAGAAACTCTTCAGAGGTTTTGCAATTACAGCAGCAGTGAGGGAGGGCCACCGAGAGATTCTGGAGATCTTGCTTAAAGCCGGGGCATCTCAGCCGGCTTGTGAGGAGGCTTTGCTTGAAGCGGGCTTCCATGGGCGAGCTAGGCTTGCAGAACTGCTCATGGGTTCTGATTTGATTCGGTCCCGTGTTGCTGTACATGTTCTTGTCACAGCATGCTGCAGGGGGTTTGCAGATGTGGTGGACACTCTACTGGAGGTAAACCATTTAGTTACTGATTCATGTCTTCTGTACAACTACATCTTTAAGCTTCAATCAAAGTTACTCTTGCAGCGAAATGTAAATGGCTGTTATTAATCCTGATTTGCGCCAGTTTTTGAAGCTGTTGAACGGGTCATTTTGCTCCACTACTTTGAGTTTTGGTTCGACAAAGTATGACCTTGCTCTCTTTGTCGTGAATTGCTTTTTTACTTGTTCTCGGTGTGGTCTTATGAAAGTGGGATGGTTGATACCATAGATATCAACCCTGGCCAAGCTGATGTGTTGATCCATTGACTTGAGTCTATCTCGGGTTGGGTTTGCTTTTGAACTGGGTTAGTGCACTTGTCAAACTCGAGTGGGATTCAGTAATGTCAACTTCAAGGATTTTTTTTTTAATTTTGTTTGAAACAAAGTTGGTTTTTTTTATTTTTTTAACTTGTTCAAATAATGTTGTTTTGGGATAGACTAGGTTGATCTGGCCAATGTGAACAAGCGTTGGGTTTGATAACTATGGTTGATACCAAAGTTCTTTTTGCTTGATTTACCACTCTTTTGGCCTTTTGACCTGTTTCTACAAACATTCACCAAATCCCTGAATTTTCCAAAACCCACGGGTTTTTTAAAAATACAATTGGCTAAACTTTCTGGACCCACAGAGCAGTCAGCTTTGTGTTAAATGAGATAAATTCTTTTATGGGTTCAACAAATCTCCTAGAACATCTAGTTGATCTGATTAATCACAGTTGTCTTCTAGTTAATTGCAGGGGGTTTTGCCGTGTGATTGACGTTGTTCATTCTTGTTTAATGGCAGTGTGGTGTTGATGTTGATGAAACGGATAGAATGATGCTGTTGTCGTCTAAGCCTTCTCTGCATGCAAATGTTGACTGTAATGCAATTGTCGCTGCAGTAGTTAGTCGGCAGGTTGCAGTTGTCCATTTGCTTCTCAAGGTAACCTTCTCATCTCTTACTTTTAGTTTGAGTCTTGAAAGAATCAGCATGATCCATAAAAGGTTCAAGTTTGGGGGGTTCTATTCTTCGCTATCAATTTTTTACCTTTGTATAAAAATTAAGGCTAGGTGAAATTATCCTTCAATTAGAAATGAAAAAATCTGCATATTGGGCCACATTTCAAATAGGTTGGACCCCCTCCATGGGGTTGGTGTAACCACTGGTTCAGCTTGCGACTTTGCATGACATCTCAAAATATAGGACCCAATGCTGTAGCTTAAGTTAAAAACAATTGTACTGAAGATGATTGGACAATCAGTTTGAGATTGAATTGGACAGTGAAGTGGCGGCACATTTTTGTTATTTCTGACTTGAAATTTTTCTTTCTGATCCTTTTATTTTTATTTCATTTTATAAATGCTTATCTTGATTGTTATCAAAATGATTAAACAGGCCGGTGCAAAGACAGATTTCAAAGTTAGACTGGGAGCATGGTCGTGGGATGCTACTACAGGAGAAGAGTTTCGAGTGGGTGCTGGACTTGCAGAGCCATATGCCATCACCTGGTGTGCGGTGGAGTATTTTGAAATCACTGGCACTATCTTGCGAATGCTCCTCCAGCATCTCTCTCCTGACACTCCTCACCATGGAAGAACTCTCCTCCACCATGCCATTCTCTGTGGAAATGCTGCCGCCGTCAATGTGCTCATAAGCAGTGGAGCCAATGTAGAGGCCTCTGTTAAAACCCAGAAAACAGAGTTCCGACCAGTACATATGGCTGCCCGTTTAGGCTCATCTAAAACCCTCCAATGCCTCATTGACTCAGGCTGTGATATAAACTCGAGGACTGATTCTGGAGACACTGCGTTAATGATATCCGCCAAATACAAGCAAGAAGAGTGTCTGAGAATATTGGCTATGGCCGGTGCTGATTTTGGCTTAGTTAACACTGCTGGCCAATCTGCAACTTCATTCGCTGGTTCAAACCAGTGGTCTCTTGGTTTCCAGCAAATAATACTTGAAGTTATTAGGGCCGGAAAGATTCCCAAATCCAGCAGCGCTTCTGTTTTCTCTTCACTAATCTTTGTAGCTCAAGCTGGTGATATAGAAGCCTTGAAAGCACTCATTAAGTGGGGAGAAGTTGATGTTGATTATCAGGATGATAATGGTTTCTCAGCAGTCATGTTTGCAGCTTTAAATGGTCATGTTGAAGTATTTCGACTGCTGGTCTACGCTGGGGCTGATGTAAAGCTTTGTAACAAAGCTGGCGAAACCGCAATCACCCTTTCTGAACTGAATCAGAATCACGATCTGTTTGAGAAGGTGATGCTTGAATTTGCTCTTCAAATGGGCAACCGCAATGCTGGAGGATTCTATGCATTGCACTGCGCAGCCCGTCGTGGGGACGTGGAGGCGGTCAAATTATTGATAAGTAAAGGTTATGATGTAAACGTCCCTGATGGGGACGGCTACACTCCTCTCATGTTGGCTGCTAGAGAGGGCCACGGGTCCATGTGCGAGCTCTTGATCTCACACGGGGCTCAATGTGAAATCAAGAACGCTAGAGGTGAAACGGCACTCTCACTTGCAAGGAGACATGGTGGCATAAAAAACGAAGCAGAACAAGTAATACTAGACGAGCTCGCTTGCAAGCTGGTGTTAGGTGGCTCACAGGTACTGAAACACACCAAGAGAGGGAGTGGTGTTCCGCATGGGAAGGAGATAAAAATGATCGGAGAAGCTGGCGTTCTTAGATGGGGAAAATCAAGTAGGAGAAATGTAATATGCAGGGAAGCAGAAGCGGGGCCAAGCCCAGCCTTTCGAAGGAATAGGCGGAGGAGGGGTGACGGTGATGTTCCTGGTCTGTTTCGGGTTTTGACTACTAAGAACAAGGAGGTGCACTTCGTGTGTGATGGTGGGCTGGAGATGGCTGAGCTCTGGGTCAGGGGAATACAACTCGTGTCGAGGAAGGCTAGCTGCGGTTAAGTAGCACCATGGGACATGGAACGGAGGGTCATAATGTATAGAATTTTAGGAGCACTTCATCTTGAAGGAGGCCGTCACATTTCGTGACAAAACTCCTGCTGCATGGAAAGGCCATCCATGGCTGAAAAGCGAGAGGTGACTTGAATTCCCGGATCTGGCTTAGTAATTAGATGTTTACAAGATACTTCATCTTGAAGTAGGCTGTTGCTTTTCATGCTTAGGTTTTGATCTCAATAGCTGTAAATGTTTCTCTCTTTCTTGTTTTTTTTCTTTGTCGTTCAAATTAAAATCAGCAGCATTTGATCACCATGCAGTTTCAAGAGCAGTGTTTTGATGCTCGTAGTTCCATTCACTGAAACCGGGCCCGGTACACAACCACCCTCGGGACGTGGGTTAGATAAGTCGATAAATTAACCACAAAAAACTGAAATAATATTGTTTTGAATATAAAATTTTTTAATCTAGTTTTAATAAGATTATAAGCTGACCCACCGGTTCATCTTGACTCAGATCCGATCCAGGCCATAGGCTGGGAGACAACAAGTCAACCCGTCGGCCAAGTGTCAGAATTATGCTTTCACCTTTGCAACTGAACTTTGGGATAGACTTGGCCTCCTCCCCTTTTGTCCTTGGAGACCTTGCAGACAGACGAATATCCTTGGGCCACCAGGGACGGGTTTTTGATGATGATGCTATCTTTGCTTGAGTGTACCAATAAATCACCAAATAAAAAGGGGGGAAAAAACACAAGATAAAAGAAAGCAGCCAAGCACGTACAATAAAATCCAGTGTCATCTGAGATAACCTCATTCGAGGTTTCAAATGAAGGCACCACCAAGATTCAGGCGTAGCAAAATTTGTATCGTGATGATCTCAAGGGCTGAATGCGCTATTCACATTCAACCACAATACCCACCACATAATCTTGTCAAATGCTTCAAATCTAGGGATTTGTGAGCATTTAAATGGGGAGAGAACTTGTCATTCAGGGCCAAAATACAAGCCACAAAATTATTTCACCATTATGTGCACTGTTTATAGATTTTAACGGTGATGACCAAACCAACAAATGGCAGAAGAAACAGTTACAGAGGAAATTTATCGCTCAGTGAATTCTGTGACCTTCACCTACGTCCTTGGATACCTATGCATGGTAATGTCTCTAGCTATCCACGAAAACATAGCATATAATTCCATGCTAGCTATCATCAAATCAATAGCACGCATGTTGAAACTTCTATCGAAACATTTTACTAAGAAACTGATCAATGGAATTTGTAATTCAATTTCAAGTGCATCTCTCTTTTTTAAGTGATTAGAAGAGTTTAATTGTGCATCGTGATATTCCAGCAATTAGCCTGTCTTAATTTCTTTTTCCTTTTGATTACACATGTCCTCTGCTGACTTGACAAACTTTTTCGTCATCTCTTCAATCTGACAAAGAGGATCAAACATCAGAAAACATTCAAATCATTTCAAAACTTATACTTTCTGAAAAAGAATAAAATTGTTTTAACCCTAAACTCACCTCTTTCTCTAGTTTCTTGGCATCATCCTTGGCGAAACTTGAACCTGCTTTTTTTACTGTATCCATTGCCTATAATGCCAACCAACAATGTGCTTAGATAACATAACACTGAAGCATATTATATTGCACTGGAACATGAAATTCTACTTCTCTGATACCAGCACCTAACACAGCCGTACTTTAACACACTTTGTTATACAGCCACTAGTTAGGAAGTCACTAATAAGACGCTATGAAAATTGTCCACTTGCATTGTGAATCCCATCTTCGAACTGTAAATGAATTCCTGATTTGAAGGTCTGTGCTCTTATCACATATAGGAAACATGAAACATCTAGAAAATAGTAGGACATCTTTCAAGATTTTCCAAAACCTAAAAGATCCCAACTTCCATGATTATAGAACATTACTTATAGGAAAAATTATTGCATTCGGAATGCTTAACACGACTATGCAATCACAATGACATTTAATGTTAAAATATTTTAACTTCGATACCTTTTGGCGAGCCCTTCTTATACTTTGTCTACAATCTTCACAAGACTTTGCAACCACCTTACACATAGCCTAGAACAAATTTCCAGTGATGAGTTGTGGATCACATTGCATCATTGAAAAATAAATGAAAGAGACATTCAATCATAAGCAAACCTGGGTATGCTCTTTGGTTAATCTGGTACATGCAAAAGCATGGAAAAAGTATATCAGTTAGCAGTCCAGGAAATCCTCAACATTTTATTCATTCGCAGTGTTTAACTAGTTTGGCAAGTATTTTTATGTCATCTTAAAAGAAAGATCTTGAAAATTTAACTCAACAATAATTGCCCTTGTGTCAGCCAATGCTTCATGTGAAACATGTATTAATGTCAAGTTAACAAGAGCTTACGGTGGTATAACTGCAATCAATCGATCACCATCCCTTTGAGGATTTAATCCCAACGGAGACGAAACAATGGCATTCTCTAGCTGCTTGAGGGTCTGCAAAATTCATAATGGGTATGATTCTCAATGGTACAATAACTTTAACACTACACTAGTAAAACACAGTTAAAGAAAGGAAGAGAAAAATGCATCACGGACTTAATTTTTATAAAGTTTATAACAGGAGACCAACTTGTTTCAACAATGGTGTTATTCAAAGTTCATTTGAGTTGTGCACTGAATGCAAGCATTTGAATAGATGCACAAAAGTTATCACCTTGAAAGCCACATTTTTAAAATTGGAAAACAAGCACCATTGAAACACTGCAGAGCTATTGGTAGTATAAACAAAATAAATGGACAAAAAGATCAAGTATCAAAAAAAAAATCAAAACTTTACAGATAGGATTAAGATCATTACATTTGGATCATATGGATTAACGGATAAGGTTTTAGCATCCATGACTGAAACAACAGCTGATCGATTTAATGGCAGCTTCACACCATCGGTTTCGACAATGATGTGATCAAGCATTCCTGCAAAGCATACAATTGATGAACACTTCAACAAAATAAAACCAGCTGTTACGGATAATCAAACTAAAGCAAACAGAGGGCCATGATAGGATACCTGCAGATGCTCTTCCAGTTCTTAATTTCTGGAGTTCTCGAGATAATGCAACTACAGCCGCATCCATCTGCGACTTGGCAGTTGCCTTAACAGTAGGCCCAATATCCACAGATTCAACTGTACCCCCAGCAGAGTCATCCTCTGAAATACATAAAAGAAAAGAAATGATCTCCCAATTTGGCATACATTGATAGCTTTCAAATAAAGAAATTAGGGATATTGAACTACGACAAACACATAACGGGATTTTTAAATTAAAAGAGACCACACTCCACATAGCCAAGAAACTGTTCTCTATACTATATTTTCCATCTTTAAAAATCAAACCCAAAAACACCAACTTTCACAAGTGCAATACGAGAAGTGCAAAGTAGAATAGTCTGCCTCAAATTAAGCAAAACCCAGAATTAGCACAAGCCAAGGATATCAGATCCTCCGATTATCACAATTTCACAACATATTAGCCATCAATCAGAAATGGGTAAATCATAAAACAGAGAGAAAAAAAAGGAGCATTACTTGATTTATTTTTGCCTTTAGCAAAGCCACGACGAGACTGTTTGAGGAAATCAAAGGAAGGCAAAGTTGCTGATGGGAGTTTGTGGGAAACAGAGTTTGAGAGAAGATGGGGAGAGAACAGGGTGGTGGTGTTAGAGAAAGTGCGGGCTTTGGTGAAACTAGTGGAGCTTCGTAGAAGAAAGAGAAAAGAGTTTCGAGAAGAGATTGTGCGTCTTAGGTGCAGCAGAGCCATTTTCACTCTTTCTCCTCCGGGTTTTTATCTTTTGGCTGTCCTCCTGTCTTCTTCTCTCTATTTCATTTCTTTGCTGGGGAGGGTTTAGGGTTTTGAGCAGTGTCTTTAAAAAAACCGGCTTATATGTAATATTTGTCCTATCCTATCAAATTTTACCCATTAAATTTAGATGATATAGATATCAATGATGGTAGGTTAAAAAAATCTAATAAATAAATATTTATTTGGTTTATTTTTGTATTTTAAAATATTCTAAAAAAAATTAAATTTTTTTTTTTTATTTTAAATTAATATTTTTTGGTTTTTTAGATTATTTTGATGCATTCATATCAAAAATAATTTTTTTTAAAAAAAAAAAAAAATATTATTTTGATACATTTTCAAGTATAAAATACTTTGAAAAACAACCGCAACCGCAACCACACTCACAAACATATTTATTTAACCCAATTAAATTTATATAACTTAAGATAAATAATCATAATAGTTGATATAAATAATATTTTTGATCATGTGATTTTTTTTTTATATGGAAATTATGATAGTTTTTTATGTTGTGGATAATACATGTATTTTAGGGTCTTATCTAGTTTCAATAGTTGTAACCCGACATTTTTTTAAAATCGTCAAAGAATAAGAGAATTAACATGCTCAACCAGCTAATATCTTTAATATCATAAAAAGTTTAGCCCGAACTTAATATATCCAACCTGATTAGGTTCCCAAAAAAAACTAAATGAATCAGGTTTATATTTTATAAAATATAAAAAATTAGTTGGATATAATTATGGATCAAAACCTGACTCACTGGATCCATGAATTTGAGTGTGAACTATGACTTTATTTGAGGTGTGTATTTGGTAGTATGTTTTTAAAATATTTCAAGAAACTCCTTAGGTGCACAAAAGAATTGAAGAGATGCTTTTTTTTTTTTCTTGATAACTAGATTAATAACTTGGTCGCATCATCCTACAGTTTTTTTTTTTTTACTGAGGTAGACAACATTTTATTTGATTTTACATAGAATCTAACTACTGTGGTGGCTAGAAAATTAAGGTTAAAGGTTTTTTTTACTCAAAAAATATATTTCCCACCCATTTTAACTAAAAATACTTAGAAAATACCTATAGAAACCATGATAAACTATCAATGGCCTAAAAAACCATTCTAAAACCTAAAATCAACCACAAACAAAAAATATTCTTCTTGGCACTTTAAGGTAAAAAAATCACCTAATATAAATTGTTCTTGTCAAATGAAACCATCTTATATAAAA
This sequence comes from Populus alba, assembly GCF_005239225.2. NCBI lineage: Eukaryota > Viridiplantae > Streptophyta > Magnoliopsida > Malpighiales > Salicaceae > Populus > Populus alba. The sequence continues at coordinate 37,298,351 of NC_133284.1, forward strand.
GTCGATAGTTCTGGTGTCTAAATAGGCATCAACAATATTTCTCTCTCTCCATGCCAAAATTTGGCGATCTCTCAAACAAATAACTAAGAAATAATAAAAAATAAATTTTTTGTACTAAAATTAAATTAAAAAAATATTGAAATACCAAATATTTATATTTTTAAAGTATAGAGACTAAATTAAACTTTTTGAGTGTGAGGTTTTTCAATTTTATTATTAGCCAACAAACTTGATTTAATTATTAGATACAATTGCAAAAAAAGTTTAAAGAAATTAAACTAAAAAAAAAAAGTTTTAGGTTTTTCCTTAAACTTAAGTTTGAAAATGCGGTCGAAACCATATTTTTTTTTTTTTAAAAATATTTGTTAATTTTTTTTATATTTTCAGATTATTTTGATGTGTTAATCTTTAAAATAAATTTTTTAAAAATAAAAAAAAAATTATTTTAATATATTTTTAAATTAAAAAACACTTTAAACCACAAACATTATCACAATCCCATACACATCGTACATTCTAACCAAGTAGCAACTAGCCCATCGTAGCCTCCCGGTCCGACCTACTAGGTCTGGTCTTGTATCTGACCGTCTCTTTCTCCCCTAAACCCCTAAACCCACATAGACAGCCTTTCATTTGGTTGATATTGAATTCCCTGCAATGGCTTTCTCCTCATCTTGCAGGAGATTTATCTCCAAATCATCTCTATCGTCCATCAAATCAGCCATCAGGTCATCCAACGTTCCTAAATCTCCCTCCATGCCCACCAGATCTGCTACTGCTCTCCCATCATCCAAACCACCAACCTCCCCTCAGTTCTCCTTTTCCAGGTAAATTCACGAATATTTCTGCAAACAAATTTATGTATTTATGGGAATGGATGTGTTTTGGTTTTCTTGTTTTGAATTTATTAATTCATTGATTTTGTGCGTGTAGGGCTCCATGTGAGTTGGGATGCGTTCTGTCGCTGCTGCCACTACACAGCGCGGTGGCGGCGTCGAGGATGACATCATGCTTAAGCACTACATCCAGGAGTTGCCGTGCGCTCTCTCAGGGTACACTCTGCTGCACTCTTTTATTGCTTCTCTAGTGACTAGCGAGTAGCTCTTTTTTTTTTTGTACTGTCGAATTGGATTTTGCTTCTTGCTTTTGAAAATGTTCACTTCTTCCTATGAATAGTGTACTGTTGATCCAGTTCAATTGAATTCCATTCCTCTCTGTTTTTTTTTAATTGAATTCCATTCCTCTCTGTGGAAATTGGGATAGAGACTGAAATTAACAACTGAAAATTGAAATTGCTGCCATGGGATGTGATAGGCATTTTCGCAGTTTTCCGGGGTTGTGTAAAAGACTTGTCAAGTTAAAGCTTACTAATTTAAATTTGATCAAGGTGTTAGAAATTGAAGAGTCCAGTGTTAAAATTAAGATTTTTTTTTATCTAGATAGTGTCTTTGCATGAGCTTGCTGGGCTCATGTACACGGAGCTGGAATTACACGTTGATTAAACAAATTGAGGGTGTCAAGTGGGATGCGACTTGAGAGTGCTTTAATTGGGTTTAACGCAATCTGACCGGGATATTTGGTTCCTGCAGGCACATAATTCAAAGAAATAAACTGGGGACCTGTTGTCTGCAACTTTTTCAAGTATGAAACCATGAGTGCTTTTTTAATCATCTTAAGAATATTTGGTTATATCAAAATGGAGACCTTCTTGCATGTTAGTGAATTTAACATATGTCCATGTCAGAGCTGTTCTCCATACTTGCTTGGATGATGCTAAACTGCCCCCAAAACATAACATGCTGGGCTTTCTCATGTCTTAGTGTAATTCGGGAGCATTCAATGTTCTGATGACATGTTGTTACAATCCGCCTTTTGTTATATTGGTAATTCTTTTTAGGGAATAGTTTGGCATGTATTCAGCTGAACTCTGTTTTAACCAACCAAAACCACAGACTTTGATGATTTTCAGAACAATTTAGTCAATCATACAATGCACTGGTCAGAGGACCTCTTTAGTGAGATTATTATGTTGATTCTGAAACTTATATCACAAAAAATTTGTTCCAATTATGGGATATATGATAAGAGTAATATAAAGAGCGATTGACGGGCTAGCGTGTGGTTGGAATGTGAAGCTATTTGGACGGGTTCAAAGAGGCCATTTAGGCTATCATTGAGTCATTTTTCTTTTTCTTTTATAATGGGCTTGAACGTTGTGCACATCAAGTAATGTATTTGTCAGTATTTTAGAATACCTTGGTAACATAACTGCTCCTTGTCCCAGATGGAGTTGATGGTACGTGAGACATGTTTGCTGTTATTGGAGGTGGGCCCTGTCATCAACTATACAATCTATGACCTAAAACAATGTGGAACTTCTTTGGATGATGTTTCACATTACAGTTATTAGATACTATTCGGTTATTCATTCATAGAAACTTATGAAAGGAAGTTCTATGATGACTAGGGAAATTGTGGTTTGACGAATCGCAGATTATTAAGAGTGCTCATAGGATCATCACAGATGTTGATCTTGCAATGCAGAAAGAGTTGTTTTGTTAATTTATATTTGCAATGTTGTTATCTATATCTTGTTCTTTTGTTATAGAGTGCGCATTTTCGCAAGTTGTCTGTTATCTGATTCCTGTATTTGTGGTGTTTATTTCTTTAGAGCTCGGTCTGTCGGTTCCAAGGTGACCTGTTAAGAGAGATCACCATGACTGGAGGTTAACTTCACATGATTGGAGAAGCAAGTCTGCAGCTTTTCATTTTTATGAGGAATTGTCTATTTATAAATGCTGCTTGAACCTGGTTTGATTCTTCGTAACGGGGAGCCCCAAGATGTAAGAATTAAAAGCTCTTGTTTAATAATCTTAACCCATGCAAGATTCATCAAAAAGTTTATTGCGATTTATCCACTTTCTGTTCTTTGGTAACCCTGATCCAGAATCAACAGTCTGTTTGGAAATACATAGCAGGCTGCAGCATGGTCCTCATAGTCTAGACAATTTCACTCAAAAGATAGTTCTATATGAATAAATTTATTTCTTTGTACTCTCCTACCTGACCACAAAATATCACCATTGAATTCTTACAATGACTCCATGGATGGCAAATTTTGGGTCTTCAATGAGAAACATTATCTATTCTTGCCTTTTATAGTTAGGTGTCAATCATTATTTTTGTTGTTTAAATTATGTAAACAAAAATTAAAAAAAAGATACCAACAGTACAATTTATAATAACACGCAATACGCTCAAATATAATTTAAATCCTCATTCCAAGATGGAAGAAAGCTGTTATGTACATGATAAAAAGGTAAGCTGCTGCTTCTGCTTCTGCTTCTTCTTCTTCTTCTTGTTGTTGTTGTTTATACAAGAGATGGTTTGCTTATTATCGATTTTTTCTTAATAAAGTCTTTTATCTTTAATTTAACCCTTGTACTATTTGTCTTTCCATACCATTAGTATGGAAGAAGATTTTTTTGTCATTTTCTGCTCCTTTGACACGTGGAAATGCTGTCATCTTCCTTGAATGCTAGCTAGTATCCAACTCCTGGCCTTGACACAATGTCTGTCCCCTTCTGTACTCGGTAAAAAACTTGAAAGAAAACACAATGTTATCGCAAACAGCATTCTTCAAGACTTGTTCATCTTCACCTTAAATCTCCTGTAGCAAACGAGAGCTTCTTTTCGCATCTCTCTCTCTCTAGAGGTACATCTCAATGTACCTAGTTTCATGGCTGTCTCATAGTTTCATGGCTGTCTCAATTTTTCCAGCATTTCACTAATGTGTATTTAGTCATCATTTTAAGAAAAGACAACGACAACATTATTTTGTACTATGTTTAGGACCTTTCACTTGCCATTACATTAAGCTAGAGTTGAGATTTGAAGATTATACTAATAATATCTTATCTAGGGCCTGTTTTCATCTACTGAAGTTTGGTTCCTAAAATCTATGTGGGTCTGATTGGAATTGAGTAAATTTTTTGGGGTTCTTATTTTCCTCACAAATCGATGGAGGGTTTCTTAAAATTAGGAGCACGCACCCTTCAATTCTTCTGTGTTAGTAATGTATTGTATTTACTATGGTTTTCATTGACACAAGACTCAACTTAGGAAACTCTTCTTTTGCCAAGCAGAATTTAGTAAGCACTTCTTTACTTCCATTTTAAATTTTTTTCGTCGACCATTGCTTTGTGATCGTGCTGCCAGCTTAAATTTAGTTGAAGCCAAAATTATGCACCATTTGCTAGTTTCCTTCTGTCTTTGGTTACGACAGTTTTCTTTTGATATATAAAGAAATTGAGATTTTTCTTTGGAGCCAAGTGGACAAAACTTGACATATTATTATGTGATTTGTTGGGCCATGAACAACTTTTTGTTGTTCGGTCAAGAAAGTTGGGCCCAACACCAAGGCCGATCAACTTGTTGTCCAGATAGAAATTTGAGCCAAATGCCCAACTACTACTAAAAAAAGACAACTTATTGTTCGGGCTAGCTACTGTAGCCTAAAGGAGAGAAGCTCGAACAGAGCAAGGTGTTTGGGCTAGCTATAGTAGCCCAAGGAAGAGAAGCCCAAAAAAAGTAGCCCAATTAAGTTCTTTGCTATCTTAAAATGAGGAGATAAGAGTACCTAAACATATCTTAAAAGGTTTTAACAAGAAAATGATTAAAGAGTTCTACAACTCGTTATGATTAAAATTTTTATTAGTGGGGTCTAAAATTATTTTATGTGGAAATAATTATATACTCTTTTTAATAAAATTTTTCTTAAAGTGAAACAAGTATGAAAAATCACATTCGAGTATAAAAAATGGGAATCTTGACCAAGTAAGGCCACTCTTGATTTCAAAAAAAAAAAAAAAAAATCTCTGAAGTGTCATCGATCTCATAACAAAAAAAAAAAACAAAATGAAGGGGAGTCCATTCATTATGGAGATGATAACAACATCTCTAACCACAATATTGTACTAAGGTTTCACTTTTCATTATAAGAACAAGAATTTGTAATATTTCCTATAAAATCATATATTTTTTCTCTGAAATTTTTATATATTTTTTAAAATTATTTTTTGTGATTTTAACCTAAATAAACCAATTCAAGAAATAAAAAAGCAAAAGATTCTCATTATGAAGATTTTTAAAAAATAATGAAATTAAAAAAATAAAATCATTATGAGATATATGATATTATAGAGAAAAAAGTGTTATTTTTTAAACAAGTTTAGTTATTTAAATCCACCTAACTCTTATCAATCTTTTAAAATTATTTGACTAATTTTGATAAAGTTTACAATTTCGACATGTAAAGGCAAAATTAAAACTTTGACTAAGTTTACAATTTGATAAATAGGGATTTAATTAAAAATATTTTCATTCAAGAACTAAATTATTTTTATTATAAAATACAATAACTAAAAATTCTAATTAAGGATTTATTTAAAAAAGTTATTATATAGTGATCGAACCAAGTTGATTAAATCAATTTTTTTTTATTTTTTTAAATAAAAAAAATTACAAAAAAAAAAACAAATTGTAACACAAACACAAACCAGCACAAGACCTTTATCTTTTTTAAATAGCTTGTCGCCACGTCATGCTATTGCTATATATATCTGTAGAAAATGTGGAGTCTTTATCTTGTAAAAATTCAGTTTGTAAAATACGTACCCTTTTCTTTTCAAGTATAGTATATGAATTGTTGGCAGATTAATTTAATGCATGTTTTTGATTGAAAAGTGGGATTTTTCTTCTCAAAAGTATTATAAAAAAGGTGTGAGAGAGGTGGGGATAATGGAAAGTTGTTAACAATATGATAAACCCAAACATCACAATCTTGATTGAAAAATGATGACCACAAACATAATATTATATGATCTTGCCACGTTCGATTCAATCAAGGTGCCAATAGCAAGCTTGTTCAGTTGTCGGGACCATTTTCACCAATTCAAAAACATGAACAGATTAATATTCTACTGGGTTGGATGATCCATACTCTTTGTCCTGCTTGACTTTCTGGTTTTTCACACTTGGCAGAGATCCCTTGGGAGATTCCGAACTGTTTCATTTCGAGACTTCATATAATCCATCCGAAGTTTAATTCCCGTTCTCTTGGTAAGAAATTCTAACATGATTCTGGATCTCTCTCTTTATGTGAGTGTGATTGGAAATTCATGTCACAATTCCGGCTGATTCTTATTCATCTCTTCACATTTGCAGGGTTCCAAGTTGCCGTCGATCAGCTTGTAAAATGAAATTCCTCCGGACTTTTTGGAATAGTCCTATCGGTCCCAGAACAACTCATTTTTGGGGTCCTGTTTTCAACTGGAGCCTTCCTATTGCGGTATGCTCCTCCGATCTACGGTTCTATTTCTTGAATTTCAATTCTAGTGCAACTTATTTATTGCTTCACCTATGGCGACATGTATCTTGATGTAATATGTTTAAAGAACAAGTTCTTTGGTGTTTGAATAGTAGTTAATTAAATATTCGTATATTTATTTCCTTTTTCTTAGCTTAAAAAGAGCAAAAATTGATGATATTAGTCTTGATACTTGCAAAAAAAATCATTATCGGGGAGACTTAAAGACTCTCTAATGATAAATTCGGATAATTTTTAATGGAGATTTATAATAAATAAAAGAAAAAATCTTTTAATTCTAAGAACAAGGGTATTTGTTCTTTGTATTTTGTGATTAATGTTAATGAGATATATAAGCTTTTATAGTAGTGATTTACCTGAAGATGATATTTATTTCTAGACCTTGTTGTCTTTAGAAAAATAAAAATTGGAAAGTCTTTTGTTTTTAATGGTATCAATTAAGGATAAATATCTCTTATACATCATAAATGAAATGAAAAATTCGGTAGGCCTCTTGACATCTTGCTAGACCCACAATGACTTGGGCACAACTTATGGCTAAACCTAAGTATGTTGGGTTTTACAGGATGTCAAACCCATATTCGATTGTGCTAACATCTTATTTATAGATTTGGACTTTTTCAAAGCACGAGAATATTGAGTCGAAAATAATAACTCATCTTCTTTTTCTTTCTTGTTTTTATTTTTTTTTTAATTTTTTTTAAGAGTGGCCTCTAGAAAAGGCAAAAAACCCATGTCTCTTAAGGGAGATTTTAGTTTTAGATAATGGTGTTCACCAAGGATCCAACATTAATAGAATTGGCCCAAGATCTAATATCGATGCTGCTAAACCCTATTCCACTAGAAGGGGGAGAAATAAAAGTCCTCAAGAGGTTTCAAACCTCAGTGGACAAGAAAGGTTGTCAAAGACACCTCCATATAAGGCTAAAAACATTGTGTCTTTTGACCATGTGTCTCAGGCCAATTCTAAACAGCAAGGGAGTTACATGGTTTTGATATCGAAACCTAGTGACCATGTTATCCAATAAGCCTATTTGTAAAGGATATTCTCCGTTACTAAAACATAAGCCTTGCTTAGCTCTATCCTAACAGGTGGACTAACTTGTCTGCTTTTGACAAGTTGATGAGAGTTTAGGTGAGGAACCCATAATTGAGGTGTCCAGGTATTGTTACACTTTGATCAGTGGTGATAAACGAGGATCTTTTATCTTTTAGTTCTCTAATTTCTCTATAGGCCAAGAGGGCCTATAAAAGACACCTTCAATGGGAAGCCCTCTTGGTCAAAGAAGTGGAGAGAAAGATGGGTGATAGTGAAGCACAAAGGCACAACTAGACCTCAAGATGGGTACAATGCCATATAGAATTATACCCATTTCTAGAGAGTATCCTCTACTTTTAAAAGAAGTACAAGTGGACTTTAATAAGTCCTTCCCCAATGGTCAGGCTCCTGACTTGAAGACGTCTTCCTTACCAGTGCACCTCAACAAAAGAAGAGTTGTAGTCTGGGATGGATATGTAATCTTCCTTTTTTTTGTTTTTTTTTTTTTTGTAAGAAAATATCTTGGTTTTCAAGCCTTGAATTTGGCTATGAGGCCTTTAGATATTTGTTATATGTTTTGAATTACTATATTTTTCAAGTCTTTTTAAATTGTTATATTTTCTAGTCTTTTAGTAGGCCTTTTTAAGTAACCATCATGAGTCTAATCATTTTTGTATGGATAATGCCTATACTTAGAAAATATTTTGTTTGGGTCTAACACCTATACTTAGAAAATATTTTGTATAAATCAAACACTCATACTTAGAAAATAAGTTGTATAAGCCTAATGCCCATACTTAGAAAATCTTTTTGAAAAAAAATTACAAATGAGTTTTTGTTTTGTAAGGGTCATATACCTATACTTGAAACATATCCAGTGTCCATGCTCATGAGAGATTTCCAATTACAAACTTTTTAGGTTCAACAACCATATTATATCGGTGAGGTTGGTGATGAAGTTGTTTGGCTTTGGTCATGTAATGCTGCTGTCAGTTGTTACATTCATGAGTCCTTTAGTCCGACTAGCCATGATGTGGACTTATATCTTTAGGTGGGGACAACACCAGAGGTTATAGGGACTCTTGCCATTAGAGAGACCACATAATAATCCCTTTAGAGAAATATAGGAAAAAAAATGAGACATTCATAGATGAAAATATACATTTTTATTCATAATGATATAATTTTAAATTGCCTAAATGCTAGGCGTGAGAGATATTATTTTTTTCATATCTTGTAAATGATAAGTATTCACCTTAACTACTCTTATGACACTGAAAGGACCATCTTATTTCGGGGCCAACTTGCCCCTACTTTCTCTATTTCTTATATATTTAAATCTTCTATTCTTGACTTTAGCATTGTGATACCAGGTAGTTTTGAGATTGTAAACTTTATTTCTAACTGCAACAATCATACGATATTATTCTAAAAAGTCGAGATTCGTCCTAAAACCTTGTTCATTGCCTTATAAGGTATAGTGAGCCACCCGATGACTTGGACATCCAATATTAGTGGGGATTATAACTTCAGTCCTATATGTGAGGAGAAAAGGAGTTTCATTAGTGGATATCTTCTGAGTTGTTCTGTAGCCTATAAGATTTTATTCATAAGCTCTACCTATTCCAATTTGGCTTTTTTTTTTTTTTATCTTTTTTCTTGAGTCATTAAGCAAGACTTTATTAGTTAATTCAGCTTGACCATTGATTTGAGGATATGATATGAAGAATAAACAAAGATCAATATAAAGTATTTGATAATGATTTCTCATTTTGTGGTTTTCAAACCATGTTTCATTATTTATAATCAAGATTTTAGGGAGCCTAAATCGGTATATGATAAGATGAAAGTACTTTGTTGGTGGTTATATTTACTAAGGCCTCTAATTCAAATCATTTAATAAAATAATCAACAACTACTAGGACAAACTATTTTTTATTTGTGGCCTTCCTTCCCCCATTATACAAAAAGCCATGGGGAGGTTATGATGGCCATTTCTGCAAATAATTAACAGGAGACTGAGGCAAACCTCTGACAATGATTATATTTCTTCATTAAATCTATAGTATTATGGAGTATAGTTGGCCAATAAAAACCTGTTCGTGTGACCTAAACAGTGAGGTCTCTAGAGCCTGTGTGTAGACCTTATATACCATCATGTATCTTTTTCAAAACATAGGTGCCTTTTTATTATATAAACATTTTAGTAGTGGAGTTGAGACATATCTTCAGTACAAGATGTTGCCAATTAAGTAATACCTCACTCCTCATTCAATTAGATGAATGACATTGTTTTTGTTTGAGGGTAACTTATTAATAAGCAAATAATGCATAATTAAGGTCCTCCGATCTTCCTCAATGTAAATGGAAAAAGCAACTAACTCTTCTTCACCCACATTTGGTTTCTTTAAAACTTTAACCTAGATATTTGTAAGGAAGTCAACAAGTTTTGAACTTGCTAACTTAGATATGAGGTCTACCTATTGATTGTCCTCCCTTGAAACACAAATGATTAACACTCTTATCTTTGGCTTTCATATAGGGCTGACCCTTTTGAAGATATTATTGCATGGTTGGTTATTTAGCTTTATACATTTCTTGGCATTGACCAACCGCCAATTATAAGTCACTGTAAACTCAAAGTAGGAATGTATTTAAGGCCTCTGCAAGGCATGATCTTGCTAGAAAAGCTTTATACTCTGATATATTATTCATAGCTAAGAACTCAAAACAAACTCTATATTCAATTACTTGTTCTTTAGGACTGATAAACATATTCCAGCTTCACTCTAATTGATATTAGAAGAGCCATTAACATATATTTTTCAAGTAGGTATCATTAGATGTTATTCTACCGGGGTTTCTAGTTCAACAAAAAAAGTTATGGTTAAAGGTGGAGATTTAGATATATGTATGGGACCTTTAAAAGAATATTCAACAATAAAGTTTTTCAAGGCTTGACCATTTATAATTGGTAGGGGTATGTATTGAAGGTCAAACTCTCCTAATTTAATAGCCTATTTAACTAGATGCTTTGGCATCTCTAGCTTATGGAGGATCTGTTGTAAAGGTTGACATGTTAAAACAATGACTTGATGGGCTTAGAGGTATAGTTTCAACTTTTTAGAGGTGTTTACCAAATCAAAGGCTACTTTATCCACTTTTCAGATATATTGTTTCAATATCATGAAGAGTGTGACTAGAGTAGTAAAATGGACATTGTATTCCTTCATCCTCTTTTACCATAATGAATCTTATAGTTGAATCTACCACCCTTAGATAAAAAAAAGGTTTTCATTCTTCTTTGATTAAGACAAGATCTCAAGAGATGAAATATGAATTTTTAGCTCCTTAAAAGCCTTTTGGAAATCTAAAATCCACTCAAAGTTGGTTATGTTTCTCAAGGCCTTGAAGAATGGTAGGGTGTTCTCCTTAGACAAGCTATGAATCAATTGAGAGCAATCAATATCTCTATAAGACACTGAACTTCCTTCACTATCTGAAAAGGAGTAATGCTTAATATGACTTGAACCTTTTTTAGTTTAGGCTCAATTCTCTTATTACTTACTAGGAAACCTAAAAACTTATCTTTTTTTTTTATTTATGGAAAAGACACACTTATAATGGTTGAGTTTTCATCTAGTGGTGGCTCAACACATAGAAGACTTTTTATATGTCTAAGAGGTGTTGCTTAAAGGTCATGCTCTTTACTAGCATGTTGTTAACATATCCCTCTATAATCCTCTCAAGCTGATTCTTGAATATTTTATTCACCATCTATTAGTAAGTAGCTCTACCATTCTTAAACCTAGAAGGCATACTCTATAATAAAATGTTCCCTTCTTAATTATGAAAGCTATTTTTTCATCATCACATCTAGGCATATGAGGATATGATGATATCTATAATTTGCATCCAAAAAGCTCAAGTATTGAAAACGTATGATGGAGTCAACCAAACGATCGATCTTAGAGAGAGGATAACTATTTTTTGGACAAGTTTTGTTTAAATATATGAAGTCCACACACATTCACTACTTACCATTGCTATTCCTAACCATCACCATATTCACTAACCAATTAGGGTAAATCACTTTCCTAATTAAAAACAATAGCTAAGAGCTTATCCAGCTTTCGTATTATTATTTTCTATCTTTCACCTCTAAAATTCTTCTTCTTCAGACAAACTAGATGAATAGTTAGGTCTATTTTCAACTGATAAGTTATAATTTCAGGACTGATTCTTAGCATGTTAGAAGTACCTATTTTAAAATTAGACCTTTGGATATGGAAGAACTCTATTAGTGATTGGTATTGTGTTGGTGTCAGGGTGAAACCCATTTTTATGACAACTTACTTATTTTCTCTTAGAAGGACATCCCTTATTTCTTCAGCAAGCTCAGTTTTAACCTCCACTCTTTCTTTTAATGACCTTTGTTGGTCTAATACTAGGGCCTTTTTTTTTTTTTTCTTTCAAACATGTAAAGATTAACTGCCTCAAAGTTACTTGATTCCTTCGCACCATGGCCACTCTTTTCTTAGTTAAGAATTTTAGTGTTAAATACCTAGTGCTAATAATTACATTAATCTGATACATGAAAAGCCTACCTAAAATGGTGTTATAAGCCAAAGACATGTCAATAACCATGAAAGTTTATTGGAGGAAGACAAACTTATAGGAAATGCTTATGGTGACTAATATCTCCAAGACACCTTTTATTGGTACGTCTGAGCCTTCCATCCCAATAAGGGAAGTTTTCACCAGGATTAGTTTTAAAGGGGATATTCCTACTTATTCCATTACTTTTTATAAGAGGATGTTAACTACACTTCCATCATATACCAACACTCGATGTACTCGATGATTATAAAGGCTTATAGAGATGACCAAGGCATCTTCATGTGGGGAAGTTATTCATTCTCCATCTTTTAGGGTAAAGAAAATAGGCTTGTGCCATTAGTTTTTGAGATAAGCAGTTGTAAAGACCTGTTTTTTATACTTTCTTTCCCTGTGTTGGAATCACTCTTATAGAGATGTTACACAAGATGATCGATTTCTTCCTTTATTTACTCAAGATAAGAGTTTTTCTTTAAAAACTAGTAGAAATAGTCTTTAGTTATCAAACTTTCTACTTTCTTCTTTAAAGTATAACAATCATCTATGTCATGTCCTTTATCCTTATGAAACAAACTTAGATATATAGGTAATAGGTAGATATTTCATGGGTGAAAGGTAGCGAACAAACTCCTTACCCTAGATGGCAGTGAGGACCTATATAAGGATAGTGTTCAATAGAGTGATATGCATTTTAGGGTAGCCCAAGTGTTTTCTAATTGGCCTCTTTCGACTCTTTCTAGGGTTGTTATCTTTTATAGAAAAATGATCTTATTTATAAGACTTTTTAGGTAGCTTTTCCCTAGAGAAATAGGGAGGACCATGATGTATCATACTTGTCTTCTCTACCCAAATACAGTTCTTCATAGATTGCTTTACTTTCAAAAAACTTCTATTTAGTAGAGCATATTCCTTCCACAAAGCTCTCCCCTTTACTCCACCCATTAAGGCTTCAAAAGCCATAGGCTTAATCAATTCCTTAACCTTGAGCATTTTCTTATTAAATCTTTTCAAGTATGCTCGCATGGACTCATCATCCACCTGAGTGATCCCAAAGAGTTTTGTAAAAAGTTTTCTTGATAAGATACTTATGTTGAATCATGCCACTAGCTTGGTATAAAGGTTATTTAAGCTTATAACGGAACCTGGCTTCAAGTTATTTTACCTTGCACGCACTTATTCATTAAAGGTTGTTGGAAAAATCTTGCACATGACATAACCATCATCGATGACCATTCAAGGTTACTCCTCACATTCTAAACATTTGAATGCTTTTCTTTGGGTCTATATGATCATCATAGTTGCTTAAAATTATTCCCTTAGGTAATGTAACCATCTACAGACACTAGGTGTTGCGTGTTGCTATAAAAGTGGTAAGGAGGATATAACATCTTATTGAGGTGGCATCGAAACATGTTATGGTGTATTTTCTTGTGCTTGTTGATTCACCAACACTACTTGGGTGAAGAGTTGCACTTGATCAATAAGTTATTGAATGGTTAGCCGTGTAAGAGTATCTAACGTGGCAAGGAGATTAGTTGCACGTCTTATCCCCATTTCTGCCCATATTTATCTAAGTGTTTTGATTATTTACTATTATGATGATTAATAAGGATTTTAATAAACTTTTAGAGTAATTAACAACTTTTTAAAAGGTTCTTATAGACGATGTCAATGATGATATTCCAAAAATCCAATACGTTCAAGAAATATGTTATTTGGTGTTTGGATAGTGGTTAATCAAATGTTCACGTATTTATTTCCTTCTTTTTAGCTTAGGAAATGCAAAAAATTGATGATACTAGACCGATATCTGCAAAAACAATCCCTGTTAGTGGGGCTTAAAGACTCTTTAATTATAAAGTCAGTAACTTTAAATGGATATGATAATAAATGAAAGAAAGAGTTTTAATTCCAAGAACAATGATATTTGTTCTTGGTATTTTATGATTAATGCTCTGAAATATATATGCTTTTAGAGTAGAAAAGATGAACCTATATTTGGTGGTTCAAGGGGTACTTATCACCTCTAAATCTTGTCGTCTTTAGGAAAAGAAAAAAGTAGAAAGTCCTTCGCTTTTGATGACATCAATGAAAAATAAATATTCCTTACATATCGATGTATTAAAAAGGTACAAATATCTTACACATCATTTTTTAGATGAATAATATGGTAAGCCCCTTAAGAAACCTTTTATACATCTATAGATATAAGGACATGATTACCTTTGACATGAATAGTTCATGTAAATAACCTGAAGACAAAACTCTATAGTTCTAACATGGATCTCTAAGTCCAACTAGGTCTGTTGTGTGGCCAAACTTAGAGGAAATGGGTTTAATGTCTAGCTAGACCCATAGTAACTTGAGCTCGGTTCATGGCTGAACCCAAATATGTTGGATATGGTAGGATGTTAGGCCCACATTCGATTGAACGAACACTCTATTTATGGATTTGGATGTTTTTAAATCATAAAAATATATATTAAAAAATACTCATCACATCTCTTTGTTTTTGTTTGTGCTCATTAAGCTTTTTTTACTACTAATAGGTATATATAAAATGATTTTCGATCTAATTGGTTTAGTTTTGACAGGCGTTTGTAGATACAAAGAAACCCCCAGAATTGATATCAGGCAATATGGTTACAGGTTTTTTTTACATATTTGAAATAAATACTACAAGAACTGGCTCTTTTTACGTGTTTACATATAATATTTATTTGTAGCAATTAAGCTTAAGCTTATATATAGATGGAATTTGTGATTGTTGGTGTAGCTATGTGTGTTTATTCGGCAATGTTCATGAGGTTTTCATGGATGGTACAACCACGCAACTTGCACCTTCTTGCATGCCATATCACAAATGAGACATTGCAGCTTTATCAGCTCTCACGTTGGATTAAGGCTCATCGGTAGGCAACAATTGTCCTGCGTTTTTAGGTTTGGTTTATTTATAATTAGTTCTTGACATAGTCATTAGCTTACACTCCAATAAATTAAAGGCAATTTTGTAAAGGCAATTAATAAGGACATCTCTGCATTTCATAGTTAAGAAACCAGTACTTGCTTGGCTAAAAAAAATTAGAGAATTGATTTGATATGACCGAGAAATAAACTCTTATCCATAAATATGTTGGAATAAGTAAGAACCTCAAGTAAATTTGTATTTATTGGAATGATGATCCACTATTTTCTCATTGATCCTACTAGTAAAATGATGTTGTTAAGCATGTTGAAGTTCCAAAAATAACAAACAGATTAACCTATTTGTGTTAGACATATTAACCTATTTGTTTCTTGGCTAAAAAAAAAAGAGAATTGATTTGATATGACCGAGAAAAAAACTCTTATCCTTAAATATGTTGGAATAATTAAAAACCTCAAGTAAATTTGTATTTAGTGGAATGATGATCCATCCACTATTTTCTCATTGATCCTACTAGTAAAATGATGTTGTTAAGCAAGTTGAAGTTCCAAAAATAACAAACTTATTAACTTATTTGTGTTAGACCTATTAACCTATTTGTGGATTGGAATCTCTTAATCATATTATAACTAATCTTGTCTAGCTCTTTCTCTACCCAATCTGCTGTGAGTAATATTGGCCTTAACTTTTAATGATTGAGTTTTGTTTCAGGTCCATGCCACAAGAGGAAGCTAAACAACTTGAGGAAGCCAAAGAACAATGACTTTGCATTTCTCTATATTTTGAATGCTTCTTGCATTGTCAGTTATTTTTGAATTGCTTGTATGAACATTAGAAGAATTATATATGAAAAAGAAATCAGTTGTATAAAAATCTTCAATGCATGCGAGTCAATTCTCAAATTAATACTGGCATGTGAGATCGTAAAGAGATATGTCAATAGGCTTGTCATTCCATGACAAAAAACATAGACAACAAAAAGTAGAGACCACAAGTATTTTTTATTGGACATAATGAATCACTTAATTTAATATCTCGTCACGTTCCTATGTTTGGTTGTAATGGATCATTACATTTATAATTCAGTTATTACGTTTCAAGACTTCATTATATGATTGAGAGTGATATTAAAAGGACTAAGCTATTTTTCTTATAAAATATAATGAATAACAAACTTTTATATAAGGACCAATTTGTAATTGACCCAACAATTCATTGAATAAACCAAACTTGACATATACAAGGTCAAAAAGAAATTTTTTTAAAAAAAGAAATAGAGATTTGTCTTTCATTTCTAAATCAAGTTTTATTGTTATAATTGTTTTAATCATAGTTGTCATATCCTGGTATAGTTCTTACCGAATCTAAGGGATTAGTTTGTAAATTCACTAGGTCAACGAAAAATATATTATTTAGATTTTTTTCATAATATTATCACTTTAGACAAATTTAAAAAAAAAAAATTGAAATTGACTCGATTAGATCTAAATTAGGTTAGTTAGATTTGGATCGATTAAACTTCAAATTAATTTGAAATAAAAACTAATCCAAGCTTTGGTTACTAGATTGACTTGTTGCACCTAATAGGTTTCATAACCATGGATTTAAAAGTAGCTAATCATTACTTTCCTAATTTCCCAATTTATAAAAGAGTGGAGGTTTGCCATTTGATTCTCCTAAAAAAAACCCAACGATATCATCGAAGGATATGTCATTCCCAACAGATACAACAACCAATATTTTGAGCAGTCAACAAGTCAAATACCTTGAATCTTCCAGTCACATCATGTTGGAAAGAAATGAACAATCCTAATTTCATCAACAAACTTCTAAAAAAATCATCACTAAAACACACTCATCTAAGCCTCGTCCATAGGTAGAGATGATATATTGTAAACTTAGACACACCCCATTTCACCTCCATTGAACTATTCAAAAAGTGACTAAAACAAGAACCTTGAAGTAATGGGCTCATGGACTCATGGATTGCTTACTTTAATAAGTTCTCATAAAAATGTTGCCTTTTAACCCATGTACTAAAGAACATAAAACACTACTTTTTCACCATTTGAGTTACATTAGATTGGTGGGCTGAGTTTTTCCCAACATAAAAAAAAAAAAATCATATGAGGCAATACTAATGTTTTTTAAAGAAGTAAAATAAAAAAAAAATACTCGATTCATTGACTTGACTTGGTTTAATAAACATGTTTAATATAATAATATAATTAAAAAAAAACTATAATAAAAATAATATGAGCGCTTGCTAATATTATGGAAAGATATGCTTTCAATATTTGATAAATAAGCAAAAATTAAATGAGAATGTTATAACATCATAAAAAGCGCAATGAAAAAAAAAATCAAAGCTTAATTTCCAACAAATCAGATGTTGAAGGATTAAATTAGAAAAAAATCAAATTAAAAAGGATAAAAAAACCAACTCAAGCCAGCTTACCAAATACAAGACAAGGTTATGAGACTATGATAATCTTGTAGAAAGAAAATTGAGTGAAACAATAAAGCTCAAATATCAGACAACCCAATTTAAAGGGAAAATTGAATAAAATAAAATGAAAAAAAAACAATAAAAAAAGACCTGAGTCAACCTGGGTTAATCGGCTAAGCCTGTGATCCAGAATATGAGATCAAGATAACCCTATAGAAAAAAAAATAAGGAAATTCACGAAGCCCTATCCCCAACCAACCCAATATTAAAGGGTAGGTTTGAAAAAAAAATCAATTTAAAAAAATGACCTCAAAAAAATATTAAAGTTAACTTAGGCTAATCTTTAAAATTCGTAACCCAAGTCATGAGGCCGGGACTAACCCATAAAAGAAAACCTAAAAAAACTCGAAGCCAAATCCTTAATTAACAAAATACCAAGGGATGAAATTAAAAAAAAAGAATAAAAAAAGGATAAAAAACAAAACAAATAGAAATCAAAAGCATGAGGACCATGTCTGATATAAAAATTAAATGAAACCAAATTTTAAGAGATGACATCTAAAAAACACATCAATAAAAAAAATTCAAAACAAAATAAATAGTATGGTGTTAAAAAAATCATCTCATTTGTAACATTAGCATAATTTGACTTAACTCAACTCGTCGAAGTCAGATAATATGAATATCATAAATGATAGTAGGTTAAAAAAACTTAAAAAATAGATATCACAGGTTATGATTTTTTAGACCTGGTCAACCAAACCCAAATTATATACCTTATACAACACAATTCAATTTCATTTTCAGAACTTATTATGTTTTGTTGTGACCAAGTTTTTAATTGTTCAAAACTTAATTTGTTGTTATATGTTATGCCATTTTTCTACAATTGATTCTTCCATTTTAGTCAATTCATTTAGTTAATGTATTATGCTTAATTGCTTATTGCAACTTATAATAGGTTTTAGGCTAATTTATTAAGCTCAAGTCTTAGTTCTAATCAAGCCCAACCCATGCAAATTAGTAATATAAGCCTAACCGGTGGATATTTGTAATATCTGTAAAAAAAAACTTAGCCTAACCTTATATATTCAACTCGCTTGAGTCAAATTAAAACTAAATGGTATGATTTCCAGTATATAAAAATATAAAAAGTTTTAGGGGATACAATTATAGGTCCTATAACATTCTCAAACTCTAACTACTGCATAAATTATAATCAATCCCAAATCTATTGATAAATCATGTATTTTTTTAGATTTCATTCTATTTCTCACAAGTTTTTATCGAAAATTCAGTAGCGTCTTTCTTGTTTTTAAACATATCAAGTTATCAACATTACTCCAACTTCTCAATTAATCACCATTTACAATCTTGATCTAACTATCCTACATCATATATCATCTCAATTTCTTTTCTTAATATTTCAACAATATTTAGCTATTTCTCATTATTGGACACTTACTTTACATCACAAATGCTAAAATAAAGGAGTAGATAACATATAAAGATAAACATACAGTACATGCACAAATAATCTTTAGTTTCATTAATTCATATTAATTTAACATATTATGTACAACATTAAAATTGTTATACCATCTTATTTTAGAGATTTACATTATCATACTCTTACACCACACACACTTTTACACCACACATGTATGTGTGGTGTGACACATCATATAAGGATACATATAACTCTCAAAAGGTCTAAGTATATAATTAATTACATTATTACATTTACAAGCCATAAAATTATTTAACTAATATCTAGTTCTCTAGCCTTGCTTATAAAGAACTTGTAATCACACCTCTAATTAAATAAAAATAAATCTTATACTTATTTATAACCTAATAAATTTGCCAACTAACATTTGTACCTTTAACCCATTTCTTTTGAATTTATAATCTAGACATCCTTTAATGGATGCCAACCGAAATCCGGCAACCTATTTTGTTGCCAACATTTCGCTCATCCCTTTATGAACACCAATTTAAATCTGGCAAACCCTTGCCAACATTTGGTCATCCCTTTATAGACACCAATTAAATCTAGCAAACTCATTTAGCTGCTAACATTCCAACCCTCCTCTCACAAATACCAATTAGATCTGGCAAACCTATTTGGTTGTCAATATTCTGACCATCCTCAAATGGAATCCGATTAAATTCGGCAAATCTATTTGGTTGATGATATTTTGGCTATCCCTTCATAGATGTCAATAATATCATGAATTCATAACATTATTTCTTTTGTAATTTATCAATTTCAACAATCAATACACATCAGACAAATGAACATATTTGTAATGACAAAAATTAAAAGTCTTTAAATTCAAATAGGATAACAAACACCTACTTGTTGCTTGTGACGGTTTGACTCCTCCTGTTTGAGCTCTTACTCTAACAACTCTCTTGGATTCAAGAGAATTTTTTTTATTACATTATTATTCTATCAATAATTCTTGTGTGCCTAATTCAAGGCACACATAAAATGAAATCTTCAATCTAAATCAATATATAAAACCCATTTAATTTCCAAGTCCATTTCATTATTTTACCATATTAATTTTATTTTCCCTCAATTTACTTCATCTGTGCATAATTTAAAGCGTGCATTAAATTACCATTATTAAGCTATCATTAACACTACAAGTTTCCAAAAACTCATACACTTAATCATCAAAAGAAAAATAATTTTTTTTATAATTTTTTCTTCATTCTCAATCATCATCAACGCCACCACACACACTAAATATATACCATTCACAACACTGAATCACTTTATCATTAAAACCTTTAATTAACCAATCCAAAAACATGTTTTTTTCTAAGAAAGATTCTCCCCCTGATCTATATCCTATTTGGTTGAAACTAAAGATAAAAGAGAAGTTAAGATTTTCTTCAAATTCTCACTTGACACGTTGTTTATTTATAATCATTTACACATTCCTAAGACTATGTCAACATTTCCAACATCATTAAACCTTAATTCACAATTACACGACACTAACAAAAACTATAGAATATAATCCTAAAAAAATACACAATTTAATCATTCTAATAATATATCTTACCTCTAAGTTAGAAGTTTCTAAGAAACAAAATGGAAGAAAAACTCAATTTCTTCACTTTTTTCTCCCTCTCCCTCTGTGTTTCCAAACTTCCCTAATAAGTTCCCATCCTTGAAAAATAACTTACACTTACTTGATTTTCTCTCAATCAAGTACTTATTACACTTACTTACCTCTAAGTTAGAAGTTTCTAAGAAACAAAATGGAAGAAAAACTCAATTTCTTCACTTTTTTCTCCCTCTCCCTCTGTGTTTCCAAACTTCCCTAATAAGTTCCCATCCTTGAAAAATAACTTACACTTACTTGATTTTCTCTCAATCAAGTACTTATTACATTTAATTCCTAAACTTTCTAAGATTTTCCAAGTTTTTCTCAAAAGTTCATGTCCTTTCTCTCTCTGTTTTTTTTGTTTCCTTTAATGGCCGACCAAAGAGCGTGCGCACAGACATAACAAATTAAATAATACCTATTTTGTCCTACCTTCATGCCCTTTTGTTTTTCTAGGTAAATATTTCTTAGCTTCTAACATCCGTTTATACCAAATTAAAGCCCGGCTATTTTAAATTTCTTTAAATTAAATGTCAGTACTTTTTTTTCATCTAACATCATTTCCATTTAGTTTTTATTTCCATTCCTGTATTTTTAAATTTTCAACTATTTTTTATATTTTTTATTATAAAATTAACACATAAGTATTTTATTTTCAATTCTCAAAATCCGCATTATCATCCCCTAAGTGTAACTATTCAATTTACTTGTTTAACATAATTCTCACTTCATTATCCTTGTATATTTTATTTGGGGGGTTTACAGGTCCAAACTCGACCCAAATATATCCATGAACATCATTAATAAAAAGAATAAGAGACCAAATTTGATACAAAAAAATAGCATGACACCTTTAAATTTTGGCAGGCCAGCTTGATTCTTGAGGAGAGAGGAGAAAAAAAAGAGGGGAGAAAAAAAAAAGCGTGTTGAAACCCAACCGCTCCACTGCCACCTACATGTTTCAAACCATTGGGAAAAACAAGACACAAGGCTTTAAATGTTGTCATGAAAGTTTTTGTTTGGATGCTCAGAGACCCCTAATGCTACCTGAATACTGTGGACGCCTCTTATCTGCTAGTGCAGGCATTGCACATTTTAACCTATTTTCCCGTCCATTTACCCCAATTCTCATACTTGTCTTTATTTAAATTTTGTTTCCTTAACACTTAATTATTTTAAATTAATTGAATTTTGTTTTATTTTACAAAACCTAGAACTAAAAATTTTTCTTGATATTGCAAGATTCTTGTATTAAGGCATCCAAAACAAAGTACCAATTTAAATCCCAAATAAAGTCAATGTAAAGGGATCAAATTAAAAAAATAAAGGACCAAAATATATATTAAAAAAAGGACATGAGCTTCATTCTTGATCATACAAATCAATCCGTGATGGTGTAAAAATAAAAAGGGCTAAATATTTCTTAAAGCTTTAAATTTGGTCCTTGAGGCTCTAATTATTTTCAATCAATTAAATTGAATTATATTTTACAAAACCAAGAATTAACTGAGTAATGAAACATTTTGTTGACACCTTGAGATCCCTATACGCACATATGGAAAAAAAAATCCATTAAGACCAATTACAAATCAAAGCAATGTTAAAGGAAAAAAAAAGAAAAAAAAAATTTAAGGACCAAAGAGCAAAAAGTCTTAGGTACCACAAAAAAAATAAAATCAATGTTTGAAAGAATAATGAATCTCTTCATAGGCTACATTGTTTCATTGATGCCTAATAGTTTTTTTTTTTATATATAATATAGTTAATGGTAAGAACTATACATTAACTTGTCTAGAATTCAATTTTTATAGATTAGGGATAACCACATCAATGCAGACTATAAAGCTATGAAGGTTATTGGTTGCTATGGTGATACTATTGATAGGCTTTTTTTAGGTTAAAGTTTACAACTTGAAGTCTAGTTCATGGATAAAAAATTAAGGGTTGTCCTTGTTATCATGGGTTCTAAACCTAGTTTGATGATCAACTAAAAAAGAACTTGAATTATTGGATCATTAAGTCAACTTGCTAGTCACTCAATCAACATGGATCAATTATTTTCTTAAAATAATATCATTTTGATTTATTTTTTCAAAAAAAAATGGCATTGACCCGACCAAGTCAACTAGTTCATGGCTTAACTCGGCTGGGTCAACTAGGTTTAGTTAAGTCAATGTCATTTTCAATTCAACTAGAAACTTAACTTAAGTCAAGCTTCTAATTGTGGGGTTTTTAGATTAATTTATCGAGACAAGTTTAACATATATGCTCTTTACTCTATTTTTTAGCCTGAGTATCACTGTTTTAATGAAAAGAATATGGTGTGTCTTCTAATTATATGGTTTATTATGCAGCAAGTGATACGATAAATGAAAGTATTTTTTTATTATTATTTTAGAGTTTAAGGGTTTAAGATAATACCTCAACAAAACATGATTATTTGGACAATGACCATGATTATTTTTATGTGGGAGTTTTAAGAGTGTCTATGTTTCTTTGTACTAAGAAAGGTTTACATATATAATTATAGGTTATGAAGGAATATGTTGAGAAGGATTCCTGGGCTAGGTTATGTAATGTTATTTTAGAGATTGCTAGCAATTGATCCATTTTGTTTTTTATGTTAGACCTTTAGTATTTGTAACAATTCAACTTTGTTTCTCTTTATGGTCTTCTTTTTCACTTGTATCTCTTTTTCTTATCAAGTCTCACCACATCATAGTTTATTGTAATGAGGATTCCTACAAAAATTTTAATGGTAAGCAACTATAGAGCCTTATAAATTTTCAAAATTTTGGATTTTTTCATTCTCACATCATACTAAACAAAAAGCTATTATCCAATTCCAACAGAACTTCATCCTCAAAGACCATTTGAACCAGTAAGTTGAACTTTGATGAAGTCTTATAAAAAAATCAGAAAAAAGTAGGGCTTTCGATGGTTGCATCATAGGATGTTGGTATGAATACGCTAGTCCTTGGTTGATGGGCTATACCTGAGCTTTATCTAATGGCTAGATGTTTGTCTGGAAAAAAAATCTCCTAAGAAACAAGAAACTCTTTGATGGTTAAATCAGTAAAACACAAGGGAGAGAAAATATAGAAAAAGAAAAGTATGATGAAAGTGAAAGGAATATGTATCTAAATGTAGTATAGAAGTGATTATATAGTCTAGAGTTGTTTATGTGGATGTGAATAATTCTAGCCTAGAATGGCCTGTATGTTGCTGGCTTTCAGTAGAGTTGCATGGCTTTTAATGGATAAGTGTAGCTTTATCTATAAAAATGGATAGCTTTGTATGGCGAAATTTTATAGAAGATTGTACGCCTAGACTTAGATTTCTTCCCCAATATCTAGGTGTGTTTATACACCCAGTTTTTAAAATTTCTTCATAGAGAAAAAGGTATGTGGAGAAGTTTGTTCTCACTATTTGTTGTGGAGCTAACAATCAATTGAAAAAAAATAATGTTCGTTAGTGTTATCCAATGCTTTTCACATAACAAGAAAATATTGGCTAGCCATGGTGGTCTTTGATTATTTTACCATGATGTTGTTGTTATGTCATGCGCTATTGAAACAAATTTTGTTGATGTTCAATGCCTTGGCATGGAAGATGATGTTGCACTACATAGAAAAAATTGTATACGTATAAAAAAATATTATGTGCATGAAAAGTTTGTAAGTTGAAATACATTAAGGTGTATGCCAAGCATAAAACTGAGGTGAGGTGTCAAGTTAGGCCAAAGGTTGAAATTTTAGTGGCCAAACAATGACTATAAAACAAGCTAGCCCCATTTGTTTATGTCAAGCTTGTTTGTGTGTGTGTGTTCAATATAACCAAACCCTAAACATGTTAACCCTTAGGTAGCTTCTATTATGAGATATCTCATTGTGACCCAAAACTACAACATTAAAATTATTTAATAAAACATACTATTAAAAGAGAGAGAAAGAGAGAAATGATTCATTTTTATATATTTAAAATGATATAAGTTTCCAATTGGTCTTTATATCATTAACTAGAAATATTTTATCTTTATAAAATGACTTAGTTTTCAATCTATCATTTTCTTAACTTTTTTTTTCCAACATAATATAATCAATCATGTTGATGACTCAATGTTATACCAAAAAAGACAACATCGGTGGAAAAGAAGGGGTTCATTAAAAAAAAAAAAGTATGGATAAAGAGGTTTCTAAAAAAAAAGGGGTATCGATTGTGTGTATTAAAAAAAACTCTTTTATTTGTTATGTATTTTGCATATGATTAAAATATTTATAAAACTCAAGGCCATTTATAGTGTAATATTAAGTTATATGTATGACAAAGTTCAGTTAATTTAGACAAATTTTTTAATAAAAGAATAGATTGGAAAATTGATTCAATCAAGGTTATAAAGACATATTAAAAAAATTGATTTAATAACATTTTTAGCCCTAAACTATTGGGTTGTGGTACATTGAGGTTCAATTTGGTCAATTGCCTCTTATAACTATCATGTTTTAGCCAAATACTATATTATTTTCTTGTGTTACATTGTAGATCATATAAAAAATAATTGAACATAAAAAAAATATCTAGGTGTTGCTAATATTTTTTTTTTTTAGAAAAAAATAATTGTGTGAGGATTGATACAATATAAATCAGTTGACTTGGCAAATCCAAAGACAACTGAGATGACTATAAAAATATAATCTATCTAAAAAATACATTCAAGACGATATATATATTTTTTTTAAAAAAAAATATCAAGATGAAAATATATTGAATTGACCTTAATCAATCCAAGTTAACCTGGCATATCTACAGTCATGGTTTTGATATCATGATAACCTCATAATAAAAATCAAAATAAATTATGAAAGCTTATTTTTCAATCAATCTAATGTTAAATGATGAAAAAAAAAAGAATAAAAAAAATAAAATAATCAATCTAGGTTAACCTATCAAACCACTACCTAAATCATGAGACTGAAATAACCTTATAGAAAATAAATCAAAACAAAATCAATTCTCAATAAATCTAATATTAAAGAATAAAATTGAAATAAAATATACAAATAAAAAACACAAAAAAAATGATTCAATTTAACCTAGGTTAACATATTAGGTTACAAGATTGATATAACCTTGTAAAAATCAAATTACAAAAATATGAGATAATCTAGATTAACCTACCAAACAACTATTCATGTTACAAGGCTTGGATGACCCCATAAAAAAGTAAATTGAAATAAATTTTGAAAGCATAATTCCAATCAACTCAATATCAAAGGGTGAAATTAAAAAAACAAATTAATAAAAAAGAACTAAAAATGACTTGAGTAAACTTGGGTTAACTCACTAAACCTGTATTTTAGGTCATAAGACGAGGATAACCTTATAAAAAGTAAACAAAAAAAAAACTATTGAACCTAATTCCTAATCAATAAATATTGAAAGATGAAATTTAAAAAAAAGGTAATCAAGAAAGGAAAAAAAAAAACTCGAGTCAACTAAGTTAACTCACTAAATTCGCAACTTGGATCACAATGTTGGGAAAACTCTAGAGAAAAAAAATTGAAACAAATTATGAAATTTTATCCCCAACAAACAAAATATAGAGGAATGAAATTAAAATTTTTTTTTTTTTAAAAAAAAAAGAGCAAAACAATATTGAATAGAGTCTTGTGAGATGATGCATAATAAAAGCATCACATCTTTTAATATTTTGTGAATTTTTCTCCATGTTGATCGTTATTATTAATAAAAAAAATCATTAAAATTTTTGATTTTTGGTATTTTTGAGTTGAAAATTGTCACATATGCTAATAAAATTTAAACTATTTTTAAAAATAATTTTTGTTTTTTTAGATCAAACAATATATTTTTTTAATTTTTCTTAAAAAAATAAATATTTATAAGTTTAGAAATATAGAAAATGATTTGGAATGATCCCAAACATTTTTGGAAGCAAAAAGAATCATATACATTTATTTTTAGTATTCGAAATAGTTGTGTTGTCAAATGCATAGCAACAACTTAAAATAGATTAATTTTAGAAACTCGTATATAAATATTTTGAAAACCATAATAAAGTTATATAAGTAAATTAATATAACCTATTTATATATTTTTAATAATTTATAGATAATTTTATTTTTACTTTTATGTTTTTATAATGTTATTATTTTTTTGTTTCTCAAAAAAAAAAAAAAAATAATACCAGACTTTTTAAAAAAATTAAATTTCTTATAAAAAAGGTACTACTTTTTTTTATTCATTTATAAAAAAAATTCATCTCAAAATACTAAAAAATAATTTTTTTAAAAGTGGTTTTTGATCAATGATAAAAATTAAACAAGACGAAGGGAACAATATTTATCCAAAATAAGATAATTTACAGATCAAATATATCAATTTGATAGTAAAGGCATTAATGTGCTATAACCTCAATAATTTAGTGACAAAAATTTCCAATAAACCCATAGGAAACTCAAATAAGAACTAACTAAACTATTTCTAAAAAAAACAAAAGAAAAAGAAAAAGAAACAAAGTTTGAAACAACGTTAATGAAAACATGAGTTCAAGACTGTTCTAAACTTGGGCTTTCTCTAAGCCTAGGAGGCCCTTACTTATGTAGAAAAATAAGCCGAAGCTGAAGGCCCGAAAACATTTTGCCCTGCTCAATCGCTAAGCGAGCTTCTTTCTTCTTCCACCAAACAAACCCTTCTCGTTTTCAAGGTTTCCATCTTAAACCCTTTTCTAGTTTCCTCTTTTTTTTTTTTTTTTTTTTTTTATAAGAGAAATTCACTGTTTTTGTTTCTATGTATAATTGGGTAGATCATGTATTTTGTTTTCGTACTAATACTGGAGAATGATTTGCAGTTGAGAAACGAGAAATCATCTACTTAAATAGAAAAAAAGAAAAAGAAAGAAGAACAGAGAAATGGCAAGCCAAGCTGCAGCTAGCGCTTTTAATGGCAGCATGAAGGTGCTTACTTTGATCTTTAGTGAGCCTTTTCTCTTTATGTTCCATTCCTTCATTTTCCATGGAAAATGAAGGTTCTTTTGTCACAAACTAGTTGAGAAATTAGACTTTCCTTTTCAGCACACCAAGTGTTGTAAAATGTACTATATGGATTTTAAATGCCTTTTTTTTTTTTTGTTACGATTTGATGCATATATGTTCCGCCCGCGAATGTTTTTTATGCTTGGTTTCTTTAGAGCTGCATAGTTAATCATTCAATACAGTGTATGAAAATTAGATTTTCTAGTTTATGTGTTCAATTTTTTGTTTTTTGTGGAGTGTTTTCCTGTGGAATTATTTTGACCCCTTGTTATTACCAGAACTACACTCACTATTCACTCTCCACCTCTAAATCATCTCCATAATGTGTGGCCACTCCTAATTGAGGTTGTCTTCCAAATGGATTTAGGTGGGCTGCATAGTGTTTGCATTCAATCTTAGCCTCCAAGTATATATGCCTGGCCACAAAATATTTCAATGCTGTGATGTGCGCTTCATGTCCCTAACATCTGGCCTTAGTAGATGCAGAAATGCCTTAATATGACTAAAGTTGGTACTTTAGACTTAGGATTTCGCTAATAAGAGATAAAGGAGAGGAACATTCACTTCATATACATGCTTGATGGATTCTTTGTGATGTACTTTTAGGGCGAATGACAATGCATGTGTTTAACATCTATACCTGTTGTTTTATGACTTGATAATTGGCATTGGAAATGGTAACAGAAACTGTTGTTCTGCATGTGCACTTTCAGAAAGCACATGCTGGCCTCAAACGTATCAATCTGGAAGGTCTACGGTGGAGAGTATTTGATGCCAAAGGCCAGGTGGGATCTCCCTTTTTTTCCAATATGTGTTCCAAGATATTATAGATTTATTATGGTAGGAATGTTTTCCTTGTTAGGCAACTTGTAAGGGGAAATAAGATAATACTTGGATTTCAATGCCAATACTTCTCTTTCTTCCTACCCTCATCTGGGAAATAAAAAAAGGGCCCATGAGTTAATTGTTTGTGAAACAAGTTGGGCAGGGGGAAGTTGTAGGATTTAGTGAAGGAAATGGTCCACCGATTCTTTTTTCATGAAGATGCATTATCATGCTGGATTTGAACTGGTTTATACTGCCTTTCTTATTTTTTAGTTCTCTAAGTTTGAAATTGTGACAGTACCCCCTTTTTTATAGGTTCTTGGAAGATTAGCATCTCAAATATCAACAGTTATTCAAGGCAAGGATAAGCCAACTTATGCTCCTTATCGTGATGATGGTGATATGTGCGTTGTGCTTAATGCAAAGGATGTCTGTGTTACGGGGAGAAAAATGACGGATAAGTTTTACCGCTGGCATACAGGGTATCATAACATTTTCCTATTTCTGACTTCCAAGTTAATGTAGAATGTGGGATTTCAAGAGGACAAGTGATCAACTGTCATCTTTTCTGATTTTCACACTCTGAAAACCAAAGTTTTCATGTAATATAAAATAGCATAAGAAAATAAATGATCTCATGGTGGTCCCTTAATAGCTGGGAAATTATTTATCAGTCACTCTAATTAAATCTCCTTGTAATCGAAGATGAGTAAACATTTTTAAAGAGTAATATGAAGTCTTCATGCACATCTTTTTAACTGACAATGAAACAAAGATAGTTTTGTGTTCCAATTTTGATATGTAGAGAGGGACCAAATGCAATTTCTGATATAGTCTATAGTCTTGCAATGCTGCTAAGCTTATCCCATTCTTGCATTGAAGTCCTGTGTTGATTGATTATATGTTTTCTGTAGGTATATAGGCCACCTCAAGGAAAGGAGTTTAAAAGACCAGATGGCCAAGGACCCTACAGAAGTCATCCGAAAAGCTGTTTTGCGTATGCTTCCAAGAAACAAATTGCGTGATGTGCGTGTTATACCAGCCACATTATATTTGTTTGAAACATTACTCTTTTCAGTTTTTTGACATTTTTTCTTCTGTTGAAATGTTTGATTCTCAATATTTTTCCTTCTTTCCTCTCACGTACAGCCCCCCCTCCCCCCCCCCAAAAAAAAAAAAAATAATATATATATATAAAAGAAAAAAAAAAAACTAAAGTGCATCTATAGGGATACTTGTTTTAGTAAGGATAGCATTTGTCGTACGTGATTTGAGTGTAGTTGATGATTCTCTTTTGTGGTTCTGAAATGCAGTTACACAGGAGGATTAAGACACCTTTGATGCTTTTCTTCCATCTAGAAAAATTATTGTATGTGATTTGGCCCACGATGGAATGAAACGAAAATAATAATAATAATAATGAATTTTCTCACTGCTGTAAGCACTGCCAATAAAAGTAGAGTTTCAACCTTGCCTTTATTTATTTGTTTGAGCAGGCATTGGCTTTATTAATTTTAAGCATTTATCCTGAAATATCTGTTACCTGTGATAAAACTGTCTTGACAGTATTAATTTTTGCATGCAGGATAGAGATAGGAAACTGAGGATTTTTCCTGACAGTGAGCACCCCTTTGGTGATCAGCCAGTTGAAGCATATGTGATGCCTCCCAGAAAAGTGCGAGAAATGCGACCTCGTGCTCGAAGAGCCATGATTCGAGCTCAGAAAAAGGAAGAGCAACTGGAACAGGCCGGTAATGATAAGAGAAAAGGCAAGAAGAGAGAAGTTGAAGCAGATTTGACCGAGTGAAAAGTGGGCAGAGCTTATTTCCATATCTGACAGTTAAAGCGTTCTTATTTTGCATCTAACAACCCTAATGTGGTCAACTGGTCATGGATCACCAGCTGCTTCAGCATTTCTTGCCTGGCTCTTGTCATTCCTTTTAGGTTTACAGACATTGTGAACCCATTTTAGTTTCCGCTGTCTAAAGTTTCTCAATGGGAAATGAAGATGAAGCTAATGGACCCTTTGGCCTGTTGGAAGTCCTCAAATTTTCTTTTTGTTGCTTCATAACTCTTGACCATTGTGCGATGAAAAGATGAATGTTACAAGGTTAGCCAATAAGAGCATGGTGGGAAATGAGCAAATGAACAAGAAATTAGAGTGGATATTACACATCATTTAGGTCACGTAGACATTCATGCAGTATAGGCGGGGGCAACAGCAGGAAGGTCTCAGTAATTAGCCATCCTTGTGCATTGTCGGTGAAGCTTGAAAACTTATGGAAGCCCCGTACTGACCAAAGCAATGACTGTCCTTGTAACGAGTATACATACATAAATGTCGACACACACGGAGAATCCAATAGCTGCGATGACACAATTGCACTTGTAAGAGTCTTTGGTTGAGATCAGTGCTCTGTGGACAATTCCACAGCCATCTCAAAGCACCTAGAATATCAGCAAATAAACTCTGAAATCAGTTCCTCTGACTCCTAAGAGAAATCAGGAAAAAAAAAAAAAAGGAAAAAAAAAAACAGCAACAGGGAAAACCATTGCAGCTACAAATTTCAACCGCAACAAACCCAATGGCTAAAAAACAAAACAACAAACCGATCAGTTCAACTAAACGCAACCAGAAAACCAGCACCTTAGGGCCGCCACAGACGATAGTTTTCATCTGCATAGGCTGGAGTCCAATATGAGCAAAACAATCAAGGCAGCCTCATAATTACAACCGGCAGAATTTCTTGAATAGAGGATAGCCATAACTAATACGATAACCACTGGCATATGAGATGTTCAACCACAACTTGCTCAAAACTCAGATAGCAGAAACAGAGCACCAATGAAGTCCAAACACACAGGAGGGCACTGTGGCAGGACTTCTATAATGCAGGATCACCTGTCACAAAAGCATCCATCAAGTCAGCAGCTCTAACATAGCATTTCACTGTTGTTTTGCCTTGGTCTGTATTTATGCTTTTGAATACGTACATTCAACTTCCTGCACAATATACAACCCCGCGCTAGAGCGAGAAGTTTCATGCAATTGTCTGCGGATTTTTCTCAACCTTTCCATGCATGCATCATTGGCATTCAAGGCCTCCCAATTCTTTATTGTTGACAATACGTGACTTTAAATTATATAACGGGAAAATTACTCATCCCCTTCGAAGGTTGGGGCATTGAGGTGATATTATATGAGAAGGTAATTTTTTTTATTTTTATCAAAATTTAAAATTATGCAGACCTGCTATGTAAAGTATAATTTCAGAAACTACAAGGGAAAAGGGAAATTGCGTGGATAGTCAAGGTAATTTTCCCTTGTATAAATAAGAAAACTCTCCTAGAAAGGACTGAAACCAATGAAAACGGCGAGGAGCAATATTTTTAAACTAAGCTTAAAGCTTGAATGAAAATTGATTGCAGACAATTAAATAAATACTTTCAAACAAAATTCTTACAGAGTAATAAATATCTTCAAACTAAATTTTCAATATCAACACATCTTGGTTTCAGAAGACTGACAAACCAACAAGCTTGATTGTGAAACAACAAATATCCAAAAAGCAAAGAAGTTACACTGCTTGCATACAACACAACTTTCTTTCTCTCCCTCGCAGAAACACAAAAGAGGAGGGGAGAGGAAAAGCTAAAAGTCCTAATCACTTGATGATCCATCATCATCTTCATGCTCCTTCACAACCTTCTCAATGAGCTTCCTCCGAACTCCTTCAATCACAGAATCTCTTGATCTATCAGTTCCACCCTGACCATCATTTAGTACAGGATCTGATTGGCAGAGAACTAAGGCAACACCTAGTTTGAAAGAAAAAGAAGAAAAATTGGCAGTATCAGGATAACAGGTGGGATAATAATAATAAAAGGGGGGGGGGGGATAGTCATCTGTTGCTACATGTCCTGCCAAGAGAATCCTCTCATGATCTTAAATCTAACAACGCTTTCATCCAGGAATTTTTTTTTATAAAAAAAGATTTTACACTGAAAGAGGAACTTTGATTTCTACCTTCTATACTATTTCGACCTCAGGCATTTTGTGACGTAATCATCATTGCAAGACCAGATAGAAATATGTATTGTATTATGCTTATCTCTATTTAGTACAAAGCATGGAAAACAAGGTCAAAAATCAATCATGCCACTTACTAGGGGTGCTCACAAAAATTAAATATTCAGAAATGGCATCGCTCAAACATCCATAGCTTAGATTTAAAAATGCATTTTGCATAAAAACTGCAAAATCTATTAAGTCTCATAAAAATGTTTCATTCATTTTGGTTCACTAGAAAGTTCATTGTCGATCTTCCAGAATTTCCTTTCCTAGACAAATCAGTATATGACATCATGGAGAATTACAATCACTAGACCACATAAGATTTTATAAATACAGGATATTCTCGCAGAACATGCCTGAAAACTTTATTCGTAAACACTCATGAAATAATTTTTAGATTTAGGGGATACAGGTGTTATAACAAAAGCTGATAAAATGAAAAGGAAGCACCAAACAACAGAAAGCACAGATCTTAAGCACTCAAAAACAACAGATCAGAGGCCAAACATGAGAAATTACCTTCAGGCGTGCATCTCCGTCCAAAACTCCTTAATCCGGCATAGTTAGCTTTCACAGCACCATTATTATAAACCAACAAAGTAGGAAGATTATGATCAGGATAATTCGGTATACAATCAGTAGACACAATCTTAACAAACTTTGTCCCTGGATATTTCACTGCCAATTCTTCCAAACATTTCATAAGCACACCACATTCCGCATACCCATCCTTATACAAAAGCACCACAACCCAAACATCCGGACCTGCCTGCGACACTTCCCTCACAAAATCCGAACCCGATATCGGCACCACTGATCCAAACCTCACAGTCTTTGTAGCCTCCCTCATTTCTGTCAATCTCTTCTTCCTATTAGGAAAAAAAAAAACTTTGTATTAAATTTCAGCGACAATCAGTCAAAATCAAAGTTTTTTTCCCCTAGAAAAATCAAAAACAACTTAGCTTGCAGACACATTCTTACAATAGCAAGAGTAGATCTTTTGCCAATCTTCTGTCTTTTAACAACAAAAAAAAACATAAATAAAAAAATCTTCTAGTCCGAATTACCCACTCAGCATAGAGTAATCCTAAATCCCAATGCATGTAATTTTTTTTTTTCAATGATTCGAAACCCTAGACAGAAACAGCAAGAAAAACTTAGTTGAATGAATTGATAAAAAAAGGGACCTGTATTCTTGGAGGAAGCGGTCGTCATCGAGATCGAGATCATCTTCAAGGAACTCAAGTTCCTCTTCAGTTTTGGAATCAATAAAGGATTTGTCTTTAGGGATAGAATCTTGATCAGAAGCTGGAGTGAAAGGCGGTGGCTTAAAAGCAGGTGGTTTTTCTGGCAAGTTTCCAAGCTTTCTCTGTATATCATCCCATTGTGTTGAAGCTCCTTCTACATCCTTGTACACAAAATGATAATCTCCCATTTTCTCTCGATCTCCTCTCCTCTCTTCTCTTCTCTAATAAACACAATCCCTTTTTATTTTCTCCGGTTTAAAGCCGTAAATAACTGTCTCTATCCCTTCGATTCCTTTTAATTTTGTTACTTGAATTTAATATTCTTACAAGACCTAAATTCGAAGCTTTTAGTCCTCAATTTCTCAAAACAAACATCTTTAGTCCTTATATTAAATCGTTCTATCAACCAGATCCCTACATGTCAAAAGGTAACCATCCCCCAATTGAGATCACAAAACTACCCATTCCCCCCCCCACACACACACACACATATATATTAATTGTTATTTCAAAATAAATTTATTTAATTATGTTTTATATTGATTTAATATTTTATTAATATATAACTCCCAAAGTCATCATGTTCCAAACTTGATTGACATTAGGCGGAGACGAGAGCTGCGTTGTCATGCATCAAAGGAGAAACAATGTTCCTTTTTCAGGATAAAGGTAATTTACTGGTACCCATACTATTTTGGGTATCAATTATTAGGCTCAATTCTAGCCCAAAATGTTTAGTTGTATTTATATTAGCAATAGCACGCGATACGGGCGGGGTGAGATTTCAAGGTATTTTTAAATCAAGAAAAGAATGTATTGGTATTGTAAATGTATCTTCTTTTACCGCAATTAAATTTAATTAAGAATTGGCAAGTTGATAAACGAAATACAATGAGAATTAAAAAAAAAAAAACTAATACACTGTAAAATAAGTTGTGAATATCAATTAAATACAATAACAAAAATGTTAAAAAATAGATGCATGTTCCATCTCATGATGTAGAGTTCTCTTCAGATTTATATTTTATTTAATTATGTGTCTATAAAATGGATTCTCATCACAAATGTAATATTTAAATCTTGTAGAGAAATGATAATTGTTATTATAAATTTTTTATTT
The DNA here is from genome assembly GCF_005239225.2 of Populus alba. Lineage (NCBI taxonomy): Eukaryota > Viridiplantae > Streptophyta > Magnoliopsida > Malpighiales > Salicaceae > Populus > Populus alba. Next base: position 37,333,214 of record NC_133284.1, read on the forward strand.
TTATTTTTATTATTAATATTAATATTAATATCTTTTTAATTTATCTTTCTCTATCCATGTTGTTTATTGTATATAACGATGAGTAATTAAAACCAACGTTGAAAAGAAAATAACAAATTTAAATAGCTCTAAAAGTATCATTTTAATCCAATCCACTTTTCTTAATGCGTGCTTTTTTATAAAATAAATTTTTATTAGAAGTTTTGTCTTTTAAATAAAAAAATTATTATAATATTAAAAAAACAAGCTTTAATAAAATAAAATAATAAATAATAAATTCATAATTATGATGTGAATGTACTAAAAAGATATAAAAAAAAACTAATATCAAGAAAAACCGCCAACATTTTAAATTTTGATTTTTAAATTTTTTTAAAAAAATTTCAAGCTTTGAAAAAATAACCACCAACATTTTAAATTTTAAAATTTTAAATTTAAAAAAACAATGACCGCCAATATTCTAAGATTTCAAAATTAAAAAAAAAAAAAAAACAATCCATCTATAAATATTTTCATATAAACATTTTTTCTCATCATTTTCTTCTCTTCAATATTTTTTATATTTCATTAAAATTCATCATGAATTATTCTAATTTTAATTTTTATGATGCTTTTGATTTTGATGATGACACTCCCATGTTCGCCTTTCAAGTTGCTATCGTTGTGGTTACTGAAGAAGAATCGAATAATCAAGAGCAGAGAACAGGGTATTGTGGCTCTATTCTTGGTCACAATATTGTCAATCGTAATAGAAAGGAAGGTGAGTTAAGTCTATATAATGATTATTTTACTGAAAATCCTAAATTCATTGAAAGTCAATTTTGAAAAAGATTTAGGATGAGTCGTCGTCTTTTTCTTCGGATCGCAAATGCAGTGGAAGCTCACAATCCATATTTCAAACAAAGGACAAATGTTCTTGGTGTTCTTGGTTTATCTTGCTTTCAAAAGGTAACTGCAGCTCACAAGATACTTGCATATTGTATTCCTGCAGATCTTATTGATGAATATTTTCGAATTGGCAAAATCACTGCGATAGAAAGTCTTAGAGCTTTTGTCAAAGCAATCGTAGAAGTTTTTGATGATTGGTATCTAAGGGCACCAAATGAGGTTGATATCTGTCGATTATTATCAATTGGAGAGTAGTGTGAATTTCCAAAGATGTTAGAGAGCATTGGCTATATGTATTAGAAATGAGAGAAATGCCCAATTGCATGGCATGCGATGTATACTGGTCATTGTCGTGAACCAACTATAATTCTAAAGGTGGTGGCTTCACAAGATCTTTGAATATGGCATGCCTTTTTTGGAATGCTTAAATCATTAAATGATATTAATGTTCTTGATCGGTCACCTATCATCGCTGCACTTGCTAAAGGTTGTACTGCTCTTGTCAATTATACAATTAATGGGTATGAATATACAATGGGATACTATTTAGCATATGAGATTTATCTTAATTGGTTAACCTTTGTTAAGACAATCCCAAGACCATTATAAGCAAAGAGAAAATATTTTGTAAGCAAGCAATAGTCTGCAAGAAAGGATGTGAAGCGGGCATTTGGGGTGCTCCAATCTCGTTTTGCAATTTTACGTGGACCTGTTCGATACTGGGATGAAGAAACGCTTGCAAATATTATGAAAAGCTTGCATAAGAATGTATAATATTATTATTAAAGATGAAGAAGCAATGAATCTTGGATTTGACCATGAACGTGAAGTCAATTCTTTTATATCAATGTTACATGGTGAAGTATCAGAACTACATGATTTTCTTCAAACTCATAATCGAATCAGGGATAGAGCAACTAGCTCTCAACTACAATAAAATTTGATTGAATAATTGAGGGAACTATATGGCAACGAGTAGAATCATTAGATTTGACTTCTTATGTTATCATAATTTTCAAGTTTTTAAATTTTTTTCATTATTGTTGTTATCTTTTAAGTTAATTAATCATACTTATTATTGTTAAGTGTTACAAGAAATTCAAAAAAGTATTATGAATTGATATCAATTTTATAACAATATATTTAAAATAACCAAGAAGTTTATACATATTTAATTAAAAATACATTACGTTACAATAAATCAATCAAGTTAATTAAAAAGTAAACCTCCTCTTTTGCATAATTTCTAACTTTCTATTTTGAAAATACGCTACAGAAATTGGATCCAAATTAGAAATATCCATTTTCATAATTGTTCTTCTTTCCCATTCCTGTCCAATTATTGTTTCTTTTGACTTTGTTGAATCATCATGGCTTGTTGCTCTAAAATAAGTTTCCTATCTTGTTTCTTCCAATCCTTAATTTCAATTAGAGTATCCCTGAATTGTTATAAGAGATTTGTTATAGTTACCTCCCCAACTTTATCTTTTCCATGTCTACGTTTAAGTCATTTCTTTGCAGTCTTTTGACCAATTGGTCTATCTTGATAAATTAATGGTTCACTATCTTCTCCTAAACTAACAGAATCAGGGGTAGATGGAGTTGATGAAGTCGGACTTGCATTGACATGACTTTTTTGTTTCTGCTTGACCTTTGATGTTGACTTACACGCTCAAATTGTCATTTGGATTCTTTTATTAAGATAACACAACAATGTTCTAGTTGAAATCGTTTGCCAATACAAGAAGTATACATTTGCCGAGCATCATTAATCTGATAAAAAACTAAAGAAATTCAATAATGTTAAAATATGTGTTAAATAATTTAACATGAAAATGAATATTAAAATTATCCTTGATCTTTGATCATTCCACTTTGCTGACGATTTTCAATTTGAGTAACAAATCCAACAAATTTACCGACTTCTCTATTTATTTCTTGCCATCTACTTGAGATACTTATTTGGGAACGATTATTCAAGTTTCCTCCATTATCTACAAAGTATGCATATACTCGAGCCCATAATTGTTTTGTTTGTTGTTCAACTCTTGTAATTGGATCATTTCTTGTATTTAATAATGTAGAGACAAGTAAATAATCTTCTTCTAGTGAGAAATTTTTACTTCTTTGTGATTTTTTTTTATTGTATGGACATTTAAATTTGAGTATGTTAAGTCATTAATTAATTGATTAGAATCACTTAGTTGAGAGAGAATATCTTCTAACTCGCTCATAAGAAAGTTGGTAAAAAAGCTTGGAAAATTTGAATCCATCTACATTAAAAAACTAAAGTTAAAACCTTATAAAAGAATGTAAAGGAAGTTCACATTCAATGTCTAGCAATTTTGTAGTTTCCATACATATGAATTAATAATAAGAATTGCTTTCTACTTGTTCCAATATTAATCTAGTCATACAACCATTATAATTTGATCATTTTTTGGAACTAAAAAAGGATTGATATACTGGTTTAGTTACATTTTTAGCAAGATAAAATATAATTGACCTTAAATTAAAATAGGCAATCAAAAATAAATTTAAGATATGTCACTCCATGTCTTTATCAATATCAGCTACCATCATTACTTTCTTTCAATTTTGTCAAAGATAACAATATAAATAAAAATTGTCTTCCTTAACCCATATCAAAAACATAAAATAACAAAAAAATAAAAATCATCACAAATAGCAAATTAACAACAAAAAGGTCTCAAGAATCAAGAGATGCAAAAGAAAAAAAAATATAAAAAGTCTTTAAGCAAACATACCTTTTGATTTCAGCTAATTAACACAATCGATGTTATTAATTAACCGGGGGATAATTGATTCTTGTTTTTCTAAATTAAAAAAAAAAGGGTGAGGCATAATGCAGGTTTTGAATTTTGCAGGTAAGTTTTCTAAATTATGTTATGCTTTTAAAAGAAAAAATTAAACGTTGTTTTCTTCCTTTTGTTCGTTCTGCTTTTAAAAGAAAAAAAATTAACGTTGGCAAACATATACAAAATAAAAACGTTGACCAACAAATATAAATCAACTGAAAAAAACAGTAATCAATACTGTTATTTACTTTTGTTTTTTGCTATAAAAAAATGTAGAAATGACAATTATTGAGTTCAACATCTATTTTTAGCTATCTATTTAGCTAACCGGTTGGAGTGTATAAAAACAAACATAAAAAGCTAAAAATACAACATTTTCCTTTTACCTGTTCTTTTAGTTGCCTCGTTCGAGATGCTCTTACCTAGATATTCAATGTGCCAATCGTTTGCCTTCTTCTCCGATCACCCAATATGGCTTTATAAAATGAAAAAATAGTATTTAAATTTTTGGTCTAAAAACTTAGATCTCAACTATTTTTTTTACCAAAAATATATATATATATATCCAACGAACCAGTATAATATCATTTCTAACAGCAAAAACATATTATAACAAGTGTAAAAACTCAAAATCAAATAATTTTATTTTAAAATCTTGATTTACTTTTCAATATATCAATGAAGGGGGAATCATACATTAAGATTGATGTATTGGGAAATAGGAACGCACCGAGCTTGTTCAAATTTTTCAAGAAACTTTCTCCAGTCAATCTTATCTCAAGATCCAAAAATCAAAATGTAGAAAGAGTGAAGTCTGGGACCAGAATAAAAAATCAATACATAAGAGAGACCAAATATAAAAATACTTAAACTTGAGGGCTCAAAGTGTAGATTTACAGGGCGTATCGAACAGTAAACATGGGAAAAAGATTGTGAAGTATTATAAATATCAAATTATCTTTATGTTTGGTTTATTTAATTATTTAATTAACTGATTGAAAACGAAGAAATAGATAGAGACGATGGCTACGCTAGAATCGCTGGTGGCGCAAATCCAAGGGCTATCAAGCAGCGCTGGGGATTTAAGTTTGTTGTTGACTCACTTGAAACAAGCAGATGAGTTTCTGCACAATGAGTCTACTCGGCTTTTGCCTTTTCTAGAACAGCTCGACCCGACTCTTCACTCTCTTGGTTATCTTTATATTTTGTGAGTAGCAGCATTATTCTTTCCTTTCCTTTCTGTTTTTTTTTTCCTTTTAAATTTGTGCAATCTGATATGCTTAGGGTTTTAGTTTGTTAAATTATTATTATTATTATTAGGGTTTTGTGGGTATGTAATATTGTTGTGTGTTTTTGAGATATTTTTACTGCTTGGAAAAGGGAAATTTAGGAAGTATTGTGTCTTCGTTGCGATAGAATTGGATGATTGTTGAAATTTAAGAAAGATGAGGTTCTTTATTCAAATTGATACGGTTAGGAAAAAAAAAAAAAAAGGGTGTGATATTATGTTGATTTAGTGTAGAGAATGGGTTACTCTTGTGGGATTTTTTGTTTGAACTTGTGTATGTGGGTGGCAGAGAGGCATGCACTTCTTGGCCAGTTACCAACGAGCAAGCGAGAAGACTGGTTTTGATCCTTTCCAGGTTTCTCACATCTTGTGTTGCAGATCAGATTCGTTTGGCGCCTGAAAAGTGTACCAATCTTTCTTCACTCTGGATTAAATTTAAAATGTGTTTGATTTGTGTGTATTATCTTGTAGTATTGTTTTTCAATGCACTTAATTGATGCTAGTTATCTTTTTGAGTTGGTAGTCATCGCTGTCTGTAAGAGTTTCAAAGACCAAGTGCTGATGCTTGAGGCACCTATCCGTGGTGTGGTACCTTTGCTGGAAGCTGTGAAAAAGCTACGCTCCTCCGAACATTTGACTACTCTGCATCCAGATTTTCTTCAACTTTGTTTGTTGGCAAAGTGCTATAAAACTGGTCTTTCCATTCTGGAGGATGATATTTTTGAAGTTGATCAACCAAGGGATTTTTATCTCTATTGTTATTATGGGTGACTTGCTCTCCTTGCTGCTAGACCTTCTGTGTACTGTTTCATTTGATGTCATTGTTACTTTCATTATGCTAAGCTGCTTTGCTTGTGATCTCCTGCTGTTCAGTTAATTATTATTGTGTCTGGTTTCTCTTTGTTTGTGATGTCTTTAGTTGCTCTGTGTCAAAGTGATAATCATTAGCCTCGTAGGATTTCTTGTTGTTCATACGGCTCATACTTTGAAGATCATTATTTGTTTAAACCAATCAATGGATGGCATTTGCTACACTTTTATTTTTTACGTATGCATTTTAAATTAGCAATTTAGTTTACTAACAAGAAACATAATAATTTGTGCTTGTCTACTGAATAGTTAGCATTTTTACTATTTTTGATAATTATGTAATTCAACCATGCCAGGATTGCTTTTTAGCTAAGCTAAGGTTAGAACATCTGCATGGTAGTTAGTTGTATTCCCATGGAGGAGCCTGAATCTTAATTCCCTTGGAGCCTCTTTAGACTTCAATGGGTTTGCTGGTGTGCCAAAACCCTTGAGTCTTAAAATGGTGAAATCAAGAATTTCTCAGTTCACAGCAAATAAGCAGACGTGAAAAGACATGGGAGTTTCATGCTTTTGATTGTTAGATAGCCTTAACCTCTCCCAGATACAAATCATTTAAGCATCTTGCAGCCAATTTGTTATCACTCATATAGACGAGGAATTTCTTTGAGTGCATCTAACATTTGACATCATGACAGGGGGATGATATGCATTGGACAAAAGCGTTTTCAGAAAGCACTGGAGCTTCTACACAATGTATGTGATCTAGTTATGATCTGTTCATCCACTTTGGCTATTCAATAATATTGTAATGGTTTGACTTTATTACTGTTCCTAATTGCATCAAACTCATTTCAGGTTGTGACTGCTCCTATGTCTTCTATAAATGCTATAGCTGTTGAAGCATTCAAAAAATATGTATTGGTTTCTCTAATTTACAATGGACAGGTATGCCGTGTTCTTTTGACATTTACCAAATGAATTTGGGATGCAAGGTTATTCAGAAAGATAGCATACTCTTAGGAGCTGTTTCTTGGAAATTGAATGATGCTTGTGTGTGCTTACAAGTAATTAGTTTTCTAAGGTCATGTTTTTCTTACTCCAGTATTATTCTTCATTGGCTTGGATGTGCATCCTGACAAGCTTCGACACCCCAAGATCATCTATAATTCATTTCTCGTTTAATGTCTTTGAAACATCATTTTATGTTTCTTTTTTTAGCAGTTCTCTACCAGTCTACCTAAGTACACTTCTTCAGCAGCTCAGAGGAATCTAAAGACCATATGTCAGGTAATTTCAAATTTATGTTGTACATTGCTGGAAGTTTTTTGTTTAATTGATTTATAGTTTTTGCATTAGTACTTTAATCAGCCAGGGTCATTGCATCCTTGAGAAAAAAATTGAGGAGTTGCTTAACTGAATTTGTGACATAGCTTGCAAAAACAATAGAACCATAATTATGCTTTTTTATGTGTGAGTGGATAGTGTGAGTGGAAAGTAAGCACCATTTTTCTTTCTTTTTAAGTATGCATTTAAAAAAAAGACCTTTCTCATGAACCTAAACTTATCATGCGACTACCCAGCTTCCTATGATGGAATTCTAGTGTAATTTGCCCAAATGAAAGCTGCATTCACCATGGATATGCTTGGTTGAATCTATTTTAAGATGATATGTTCCATATTGATCTCTGAGGTTCTCTTATGTCTATCAAATGAAATAAATGGAAATTCTTTATTCTTTTTTAGTGAAATATTTGTTGTTTACACCATCAACAGTGTTTGTGTCTTTGCATGCAGAATTGTTTTGCAATCATATAGATATATGCAGGTGAGATTTGAAGTTTTAGTTGGGTTCTACTCTCTTAACACGTTTATGTTTACCCTTTGAGCAGCCCTATATAGAATTGGCAAATACTTATAGCATTGGAAAAATTTCAGAATTAGAGTCATACATTCAGACAAACAGAGAAAAGTTTGACAGCGTGAGTCTACAAGCACACATTTCACATTTTCACTTCCTAAGACAAATAAGATCTCTTCATCATCTAAAATTGGCTCTATCTTCTTTTTCAGGACAATAATCTTGGATTGGTGAAGCAGGTTGTATCATCAATGTATAAGAGAAACATTCAGAGATTGACCCAAACATATTTGACTCTTTCCCTCCAAGATATTGCGAACACTGTGCAACTCAGCAGTCCAAAAGAGGCAGAAATGCATGTGCTTCAAATGGTAGTACCTCATGCAATTATCTCTGATGTTAAGCACACAGCATTTTCACACACACACACACACATATATATATTATTTTTTTCATTTCTTGTGTGATCCATTTACTGCAAAATACTTATAGTAACTTGATCACTAATAGTGCACACCTATATCTTATACCATAATACAAATTAACATTTTTATTTCAAATTGTAGATCCAAGATGGTGAGATATATGCAACAATCAACCAAAGAGATGGTATGGTTAGATTCTTAGAGGATCCGGAGCAATATAAAACCTGTGAGATGATTGAGCATATTGATTCTTCTATTCAGAGGTACAGTAGCTGGAATTTTAAATTGTTATTTATAAGTGAAATACTTTCATTCTGCCAGTAGTTTCCAGTGAAAAATATTTGGGGATAAAATTGAACCTGCTCTAATGGCCATTGCTACAATCAATGTCAATAGTCTTAGACCTGCACCCTCAGACCTGCAACCTGAGGGTGCAGGTTGAGTCTTGTGAACAACTACACCATGCCCATGTGATGAAAATTGGACTATCTGCAAGTACCCGCTCTCAAATTTCCACTTCAATGGAACCATAACCGTGTACTCATCTGTTAACACTGAGCAGTATGTTTACCTTGAAGGAATTGTAATTATGGAACAAAATCTCATAAATCTACTTAAGCACATAAGAGCTATATAGATGTCTTTGTCAAAACTGGATTGAAGTCTCCATAATTTTATTTTATTTTATTTTCTCTTAAGAGTATATTGATTGACCTTTGAATAGATCATGATAAACTCACTATTTGTGCTTTGCATCTGATGGTTCGGTAAACCATAAATATAAATTGCATTATGTTATTTTCACAGTAATAAATGACAGGATAAATGACTTTCAATATCCAGCCAAACCTATTTACTAGATTGTAGCTGCATTTCAGTCTCGATGAATATTTTGGTAATTCCTTATCTTCCACCATGTTTGTTATACTAGGATAATGACACTGTCAAAGAAGCTGACCGCAATGGATGAACTCATATCATGCGATCCTTTGTACTTGGCAAAGGTGAGCTTATTACATCGATTCGTGTAATACATATAAGCTGAGCTTGTTTAGGTTATAGTGTGCACTAACCAGTTTGTTCCTGTGTTTGTCTAGGTTGGAAGAGAGCGTCAGAGATTTGACTTTGATGATTTTGACCCTGTTCCACAGAAATTCAACATATAAGGGAAATTGGAGGATTGTGGACTGCAAGTGATATTTAATTGAGAATGATGCTATGTTACTGCCTATAACACTCTATGTTTAAAGAGATGGAAAATTTAAACCCTTGTTTCACTTGATAAAAAAAAGGACAAGCGATGTCAAATTCTTCTTCTTTTTGTGCCTCATTTCTTTATATTTTTCATGTGGAGGTTTGGGGTGGACAGGAATCCTGATACACTGTTGAGTTTGCCTCTACCTGGTGTTTGTTGCCAGGATGAGAAATCAACAGAACTGAATTCTCATGACTGCAAACATATAATCTGTGGAAAGCGTTTGCAAAACTGACAAGGCTATCTCCTGTTTCTCTAGCATGACTTGAATCTTTTCCCTCAATCAATTCGTTCAACATGGGTTACTGTGTCATTACAACCACTGAGAAGATGCCTGTATTAGCACAAGATAAACCTGAACGTAAATGTGCTGGCGCCACTGCCGCCAATCAAGTCATCAACACAAAATTTCAACTCTTTTTCAATCCAAAGCTTGCAAAACAATTTTCTCTCGAAAATGAAAAAGTTGTACAGAACAATCCGGGTTTCAAAGCAGAAAAGAGCAAACTGAAACACTGACAGGCCGGCGCGTGATGATGTACAAGGGGGTATCCCCATAAAAGAAAGGGAGACTAAAAAATGAGAAGACGCTCGGTAACCAAATTTTGCAGATGTCAAAACTAGAATTCTAAAGGGTACAAAGAATGCTATCTAACTCTCTTCACAATCATGGCAAAAGATTGTCATTAATTTACTGTCGAGCTTCTTTCTTTACACAGAACGTGCCATTCTTGGAGCACGGCTGTTTGAAGAGCCATGTGCTCAACCTCCTCTGCGGTTAATTTTGACAGGGTTCCTTTTGGTTTTTTACCATCTTCCTTGTGCTCTTTCTTATCGCCATCATTCTCATTTTCTTTCTTTTCCTCGTCATCCTCTTTCTCCTCCTCTTCTTCATCATCAGATTTTGGAGTTTTGGGTGGTGGTTGGGCTGCCTTAAACAGGGCTATTCTTTCCATTGAAATCCTAAGCCTTTCAGCAGCAGCCTCTTTCACTTCATCTTCAGGCATGTACTCCACACCTCCATCAGCAAGGTCATCCAACCAGCTCTGCAAGTCTGCTTCAATCTCCTTTGTGATTGACGCATCAGATGCTCGGACAACAAATTTGCAGATCATCGTTGTTGTTTCATCACCCAGATCAACATTTCTGCTCATTTCACTGGCTCCAAATATCATCATGCCCAAGAAGCCTCCATACCAAGTTTTGGCAGCATAGCAAAGCTGTCACACAATAGGGAACTTCAAATTTTATTTCACACAACACATTAAATAGTTTCAGAAAAACTACACAAGGTACAATAACATTGGCTTCTTTCTGAGTTCAAGCTGGTGAAATATGATAGAAACTGGCCAATTTAAAATTGAATGTAACTGAGGTGAGTTGTATAGTATGAGCAACGAGAAAGGGATGAGTTCTAGTGGACAAAACTCAGCTCTAATAGTTAAAACCTCAAACAATAGAGAGAGTCCTACCTGAAACCCTGCCACTGTCCGGATGATGTGTGAACAAACTCTGTGGAAAGGCTTGGAAGACAAGGATTTTAGTCCACCAAGGAAAGGAGAAGAACCATATTGCTGCGCAGCAGTGGCCTTGAAGCCACTTCCTTCATAAATGTATGTGCCAGTATACTCTACTACAGCTGGTAAACTAGGCCATAAGCGGAAGAACTCAACAGGCGAAATTTTATGTGGCAAAAGAAGTTCAGTCAGCGGAATTTTGTAAGGCTGGCACCTCAAAATCACAGGTTCTCCTAGTTCTGGTCTCGAGCTTCTCTTCTGTTTCATGATCTGTTGATCCTCCTCAGCATAATCACCATCATTTATTGCACCCCTTCCATAGAATGGGTAGTATAAGACTTGAACCCAGAGGGCACATCTCTCAAAATGGGACACACCCAATGTAACACTGCAAAGTACTGGATCCTATGCACAGAATCAATTGCACAGATCAAAGATTCTGAAAGTGAAGGTATTGCAATAAAAAAAAGAACACTGAAAACAAACAGTATTAGCAATGGCGTAAGAGGAATAGCATCCAGTGCCACAAAAGTTACGACCAGAAACCCACCCCACCCCCCATGAAATTCAAGAAAGATCATCATTTCACCTCTCACCTACAGTTTTCTTGCTACAGTTAGATACAGCTCAACCACAATTTTCAGAAAAATAGTCAAAGACTTTTTCATTCCTACACCACAGTTAAAAATAATGAAAAGTGGGACATGAATAGCAACTAGAACACAACATCCATTAACAAAAAAAATACCCAGAAGGAAGGTATTTGGCGGCAAAAGGTCATTTCCTTCCAGAATGAACACCCAATCAATAACATTTATAAATTTGCTTTGATATTTTTATAAAAAAAATTGCCTATCATATGATAAAAAGAGCTTAAGAAAACCACATTGCAAAGCCACACACGGAAAAGAAACAGTGCCAATTTTAGGAAGAACAAGTATTTGAGACGGTACAAAAAGATACCTGTGAAACAAGATTACGCAACTGTCGCACAGCTTGAGTAGATCCATCCATAAAATATAATCCACCGGATAACCCAACTCGAATATCCACCCTATCCAGTTCAAGTTCAGTCAAATTTAAAACCTGCAAAGAGTTCAGAGTGAGTATGATCAACAAAAAAAGAATGTATCTCCATAGCAACATCTACAGAATAGGAAAAATGTGAGAGATTACTATGCTTTTAACTTCTTCTTTTTTGATTTCTATGATGTATAGAAACTAACCTCCAAGGTATTGCGTTCTTAGCTTACATAATAACTGCAATATTAGTAAGTTGCTATGCTGGAAAAAAGTTATTAGAATACAAATAAGTTTGACTCCTCAATCAATTGCAATTAGCACAAACTACAGACCAAGTGATCCAAACACAACTTAAAACTTTCAACCCTAATATTGACAGGGGGGAGATTGGATTTCAATCATTAAATCAAATATTGTTGCGTAAGCACAAATGCTCTATCAAGTAGAGTTCCTGAGAAACAAACTGCTAGTAACATGTTCTTTTAAACATTAATTTGGGTCCAAGAATTTGTATGAAGTGAAATTTTAGTTACATCTTAACTCTTATCCACCACTCTGTTTATTTTGTTCATAACATCCCTCGTTTTAGTGATAAGGAGAGCTACTGAGTCATGATATGGAAGTACTTGACTTCAAGCTTTTAATTACCAATTCATTCTAAGCTATATTATACAGAAAAAAACTGCTATATTGGTCAATGGAAGAATCCAAGACTGTTATGAGTATGAAAAAGGTCTAACCTTTAGATGAAGAGTAATCCTACCATCGCCCGAGTCTGCCAAATGATAAGCTTCAACATAGCAAGGATCGCTACTACCAGTCAAAGTATGTGCAGTAGGCTGAAGCTTGAGCAGTGGAGAGTCAATTCCTTTTGTCAACAAAATAGTTAATTCACTTGGATCTGGTCTCCAAAGCTCCAAAATAGCCCTGTGAACTAATCCTTCCAATTTTCTGTCCTGAGCAGCAGCTGCTTCATAAAACTGAACAGTAAGTTTGTGGTGGCTAAATGGGTAGTCTCCTCTGGCTTCGCTAACGCCAGTCCACCTGAGAGAGAAATGTCACATCTCAATTCCATGCATAGCGAATTTCTCTTTCTTTTGTTTCTTTTTTTGGTTAAAAAATGAGTTCGCATAACAACATTATTACCATGTGTTTAAGAAGAAAGGCCGGTGAGAACTGTAGAAAACAGAGTGAAAAATAACTGAACTTAAATTATTTCTAGTTTACTACTACCAAAAGCATATGCTTCAAATCAATAACTAACAAATTGCTAAAATAGAAGAAAGGAGAAGGTGAGGAGATGCCTATGCTTGTGAATTCCCAAAATATCTTTCTTTTTCCTTTTTTAGTTTTTGAGTAAAAGAAGATTCCCAAAGAAAAATTGGGAAAAAAAGGGGACATGTCTAGCCTAGGCTTCCTTGTATCGCATGAATATCATGGACAAGAGAAGACATGCAAAGGTCTTCTCATGTACCAATAAAAACACCATGCATACATTGATAGAAGCGCACAAAATTGCATTTGCAAACAATTTTGTGAGCTTCTATCAATGTATGCATGGTGCTTCAAAAGAAATAATAATTGCATTTGAAGACATGCATAGGTCTTCTCATGTACCAACATCATCTTTGAATACCTTAAGAAATAATAATTGGCAAGGCTTGAGAAAACAGCTTTGAAAGATTGATTTCATTAAAGCGTATGGGGAAAACGTGTGCAAAAGCCCAAGATGTGCCATGGGTGAAAGGACTGAAGGAAGATTCAATAACTGTGAAACTAATGAGAATTAAGGCACTTTTGATCACAAGGACAGGAATAAAAGAATTCATCTAGCTAGAAGCCTAATGTAGAAATATGCAGAGACACGTGCATATCCAACATACAGGAAAACCAACTGGGTTTCACCCAGTTCCATGTCATCAAAATGATGCAGCACATTACAGCTCAATCTGGAGAAAGCATGAGGAAATAATGTATGGAAAGCACATTCTTGGATACAGATACGAACTAGGGAAGATTCAGGGACAGAACATCATACACCGTGTTGCTATAATATTGAATATCATTAGCAGGTTCAATAATAAAAATAATATCAGAACTTTGTCACTCTCAAATTCAGAATTATGGTAATGAGGAGAAATGCACACCTGCTATCAGGATGATTTTGAACATATTTAATCCTCTGCAATATCAAGCGGCATTGGTGCTTGTTGACCGAATCAGCCAAACCATTGTTTCTAAACTCTTCAAGCTCTTTAGACAGTAACTGGCCAGCCCTAAGGCTTCGTGATCCCAATCTCTGAGCACTTAAAAGAACTGCCTGAACATCTTGAAGCCTATTTGATGTATTTGCAGGCGAATCAACATTAAATAGAACCTTGTGGATATTTGATATAATAATGTTCAGTGGATCATCAGGATCATCAGCTAGAAGTGGATCCAAACCTTCTAGATTTATGTGTTCAGAAATAGCCCAAATAAGACGGGCATATATTCTTGGGGTGTTTACCTGTTAAATTGACAGAGAAGTAAGATAGCAGATGATCATTGAACCTTTGTCAACTTGGAATAAAATCAGTATTTTGAACATGAAAGTAGAATGGAGGAAAGGAATAAATAAACAAACATGAATTGAGAGAGTTTAACATTGAGGAAAATAAATCCATCGAGAAATAACAACCATATAACATTAATTTTAACTACATATTTATCCAAATGAGTGTTTCTTTAGCTCCTGACATTCGCAGAAAGCACCCACAAATAACAATAGTTGATCCATCAAGAACTTGGAGTTCCAAACATGAATAGAGAACTCAATATTCCATGCCACAGAATTTTCAAGCACCATCAACAGAGTATGAAACGGGTAACATGAAAAGCGCTGCTAACCAGCTACAAAACTGATAGTTGAAATCAAGATGCATACACAGAAGAAGAGCTAGCTACTCTAGCATTACATTTGTTAATAAAAGGCCTGGTGTCACTGATGAACATCAAGCAAGCAATTAGCTTTTTTATCTCATATAACCAGAAAGCTTACACAAGCATGGTGCTGCACAAAATTCAAAGAAACATAAAAGTCTGAAGGCAATGGTTGCCAAAAGCCAGACTGTTGTTTAGTCCACATATAAGTGATCAAGTTTACCAATTTGTTAGAAAGAAATACTATCCCTCTTATCAGCTGCAAAATCACTAAATGTTATAAACTGGAAAGTGCACTGCAAATCGCGTGATATTCATGCATGGCTAACACCTCAGGCTTTCAGCAAATTTGGATGATATTCAAAGAAGAGTGCATACCTCTCGTAGATCTTTCACAAGTTCACGTTGCAAATTTTGCAACCTTGTCTCATTCAAGATTTGATCTTGAGAAGCACCATCTTTAATAGTTTTCACTCCTCCCCTGGTATCATATATATGGCACAACCTCACAAGCAGCTTCAAATAGCAATCAACTGCATATGTCCTGCCATTACAATCCCATTTGACACAAGGCCTGCACACTTCAACAACTTCCAAAGCTGGCTCTGTCCAGTTTAATGCACCATAACCAGTTCCATAAGCCAAAGCTCCAATAACTCTGCTCTCCATTCCTGAGCTCTTTTGTTCAGGCAAAGGTAGAGACAACTGAAAGCAACTTTCCACTAGTGATGCCACCAACTCCTCCCTAAATAAGCTTTTACTTCTCACACTATTGAGATCATCTCTTATCCTTGCATCCTCAAAAAGAGAGGCAATATCAGTGCCAGCAAGAGGTTTCTGACCTCTTCTAACACTTTCTTTAGCAAAAAGGTCAACACAGAGTGCTGTTCTACAAATGCAAGCTAAAGCATGCATACGGTCTGATTCAGCCCTCAGATTTCTCACCATAAGCAGCAGCTTCTTAAACAATGAAACCTTCAAGCATTAAAATTTACCACATCAATGAATGACCAAAACTAGTTAACAAAAGACAAGATATTACTAAATGGTTTTACTCAGAGGATCTTCTTTGACCTCATTTAGAGAAAATATTCCAAAATGTAGTTAAAAAATCACATCACTTAAACAATGCATTTCTTAATCCTACATTGCTTCCATTAGAGCAAATTAAGTCTAAGCAAACTTAATGCACTCTTTTCAGGGCACTACTTACTAACTACTAAGAGCAGTGTTTTGAGCGCTAGTCAAATGTTATTCTGCCTCATTGCTCCCAATATACGGAATTAGTAAATATAAGAATAAAAATCTTACCTGCATATGAAGATCAAGTAGGTGCAGATTTGTAACAACAGCTCTAACAATACTCTCCCTTGCAGAAGAAAACTCTTGCCTATCCCAAAGTGTCAAAATTGCAATAATAGACTGTGAAGCCCACTCTGGCTTCCCTCCAGGCACATCAGCCAAGTACAACATATTAATCCCCACCTCAAAAATCAAAACCGGATCCAACGATGACACCAAAAACGGCGCCAAGTGTGTGACCACATCCGAAACCCCAACCAACCTCTCTGCATTCGAGTCCACAACACTTCCATTAACACCACTGCCTGTTCCTGCTTTCGAAAGCTTCCTAATCACCTCCACACTCCCAGATGCCACTGCCTTCACTGAAAACACAAGTGGAAAAACCGTAGCCCTAAAAGTCTCTACTGGTAAGATCAATGATCTCGACATCAACGCATTCCTTCTCTTCCACACAAAATCCACCATTGAAGAGACCCAATTCGACCTAATCGCCAATGAATTCTCGCTATCAACTAACTTATCCCCCGCTAACCGACTCATCCTCTTCGAATCAAACTCTTGAAACAACCTCCCAACTGATTCAAAGGCAACTTTCGAAACCGCATCCGATTTATCCAACATGTTCCCCCCCATCCTCACCCACCAATTCGAGACCTTATCTAACAAATTCACATTATTCTCACACAGCGTAACCAAATCATCACGTGCTAAAACACAGCCTAGGGTTTCAGTAATCGAGAATCTCAAATTATCACTCTGCGAATCAAAACAACCAGATATTTCCGCGTTGGAATCCGTAATAAGCTTGGAGAGAGCATGTGAAGGCAATGCAGCGAGGATGGATATAGCAGCAGCAGTGACGTCGGGATCAGGGAAGTGGAGATCGGAGCGGATACCGGAGAGGACAGTGTCCCAGAGATCGGCGGTGAGGCGAGAGGAACGGATTAAGTCGAAAGCGAGTTTTTTACAGACTGCGGAGGCAGGAGAGGCGACGATCTCTTCAACGGCGGATTTGGCGAGGATAGAAATGTCGCGACCGGCTGCGGATTGCTGGAGAGCTTGGAGAAGTGCGCCAGTCTGGCGGAGAGCGTCATTTGAACGGAGGTCTGCTTGGATCTGGGCGTAAAGAATGTCCATATCGTTGGAATTTTATAAAAAAGAACTGGGATTTATTTCTCGTTTAGTGTTTGGGTGATTTTGGACATGAATGAATGCTTGTTGAATCGAGAGAGAAGGGAGGGCAGGCGGTGATGGGATGACTAAACGACATGCCGTTTGTTATTTCTTCCCATGATAAACGGTAAATTCTGATATAAGAGTAGTTGATTAACATTTTTTTAAAAAAAAAAAATTTCCAACGCAAGTGCGCATGTGAAGTTTCATTTAATTTATGCTAACACGACGGTTATATTGATATGATAACGTGTTTGTCATGTGGACGCTTGGCTCTTTATTTTATTTTTTATCAAGTGTTTGTTCCTGTATTTTATTTTATCTTGGTGTTTAAACTTTCAAAAGGAGTTTGACTGATTTTTTTTTAATATTTTTATATTTTTTTTAAAAAAATAAGACTAATCTTATTTAAGGTTTTTAGTTATCCCTTCTAATAAATGTACTTTCTAGATATTTAACTTGTGTTATTATCTTTACAGAAATATATGAGTGTCTTAACTATTAAATTAATATTTTATTAATATTTTATTGATAATTAAAATAATATAAAATGTGATTAAGAAAATTAATTTTTTTTTAGTAATTATTCAAAAAAAAAAAAACTATTAAGTACACATCCACCGCTATTTAATGTTTTTTTTTTCCTTTTATCTCATATAATGATGTCAACAAGACACTTAATAAAAACATTAACTAATAAATTAAAAAAAAATGCATTCGATTAATAAATTATTAAACATTGAGATGCTTAAATAAAAATAAATAAATATAAAAGCTTTTCGCAAGGAGTGCTTGAGCATTTTACGCAGGAAACAATGTTCTCCTCGTTTACTGATTGTTATTATGTTACAGTCACCGGTCTGCTGTCTTCAGCTGTAAAAGCATTTAATTTAATAACTCATCCTTAGAGGATATGATGAGAAAGATCAGCACTTCCAAATATTTTTCCAGTATTTTGAAATCATCTGCAAATTACATCTTCGATGGAGGCAGTGCTGGAAAGGCCATGTTCCTCAAATCCCTCCTCAATATTTTCCCAGCGGGGCTCCTTGGTATGGAACTGACAAAGGCTGCGCGCCTTATTTTCTTGTATGGTGCGACCTGTTCTTGAGCAAAATATGTCAGCAGAGCATTTTTATGGATTAGAATCTTTAATACAGGCAGGATAGATGATTTGATGAGCATAAATAGATTAGACCAGAGGCAGACAAATGATATTTGCAGATCCTCTGTAACTCTATGATATTCATGCACACAGAACCGAAGGAGTCTGCAGATAATAGCTCCATTCAACTGGAGATGATGTTGAGGTTTGGGAGATGCATCATCTCCCTCCCTCTCCGAGAAGATTTGGGAACGGTATCTGCAGAACTTTTGGCTCCTATGATGCCTTCAGGATTTGATGGCAGCACATTGTGATGTTCTTGCCATCCATCCCAAATCCATGAATTCATGTTACAAAACCAACCCTACCAGACAGTAAGCTCAAAAGGGAAAATAGTTACAAGCATTGAGATTAAAAACACCTGCTTCGAAACAAAATCCATTATGCCTCGTTCATCGATGCTGCTCTGAGGCTGTTTCACCAGAAAAACCAAGGGAACCTGACCAGCTTCCTCATCAGGGTATCTGCAAATTCTTCAGTGTATCAGAACTCAGAATCTATTGATTGAGGACCATGATTAGTAGACAGTGCAACAGAATCCAGCAAATTCTTTAATCCCTCTACAAATGCAGCACATAATCACTTGCTCACTCTAAATCATGATAAAGGGAAAAGGGAAAAAAGGACCCCCATAAACTCAAAAGAGTGAAAACTTACGGTATCACGGCGGCATCAGCTATCTCTGGATGGGACTGAAGCCATTGCTCTAGTTCAGCAGGAGCGACCTGCATATATAGTAATTCCAATTGTTTGCGGAATTCAGTTTATGCTTAATTCTAATTCCTTGATATGCTTCGAACCGAGCCAGAAACTCTGAGATCGATATTACAGAGTTTACCTGATATCCCTTGTCAATATAACAAAGATCACCAGTCCTCAACCAACCATTTGGTTCCAAGGTAGCAGAAGTTGCTCCAGGATCTCCAGCATAACCTGCAGCGACATCACAGAATCTTAGTCTCAGTAAGGTTCAAGGCACTAAGTAAAAATAAGCAGAATCTTACTTTTGATCATCAGGCAAAATATTTAAATGCATTCACAGATAATTAGTCGTTCATGTGCGTGCTGCGCGGGATGTTCCTAATTGAAATCCAAGGTTTTACCTTTCATTATCGTGGCTCCTCTAATCCAAAGCTCTCTCAGGCAAGCCGTCACTTGTATCAGGATCAACAATTTTTGCTTCGCAACTGGGTGTCAGCTTTCCTGCAGAGCCCCAACGGCGAATTTCTCCTGGACCATTTGACCAGGACACTGGCCCAGTGGATTCAGATAGCCCATAACCCTTCATTTTGTAATAATGAAATGCAGGTTAGCATTTGTAAAAGGCATACCGATCTCATACGAGTCAATGTGGATGACTCTTGTAATTTCTAATTGAAACAACATGCTAGCCAATGGAAACTGTTCGAGAGCTTAATATATTCTCCTTTTAATTTTCAAGTTAAGAAATGAAAATAGTACCCATCTCTATCAGCCGGGTTGGATGAGACCAATCCTGGCCGTTTAATCATATTACTGTATCAAAAAATTATTTTAATTTAAAAAGTTTAAGGAATTGCCAAAATAATTTTATATTATTTTATAACTATAAAAATGAATCATGTGAATGATTATTTGCATGCATCAACACAATATTCTTTTAAGAAAACTCCTATTTGTGCACATATCAAATTGTGTTAATCTCAACTATACAATATATTGTTATCTATTTTTGACCTCATAAGAAAATAAAAAATAAAAAGAAAATTCAAATATACAAAAAGATTTACATGAAGAAAGCCCAGAAGATTGTCCAAATTGGTGGTGAAGAAACAAAATAACAAGTGGAAAAGTTAGAGGACCAAAATGATAAGTGAAAAAGTTGGTGCCTCCTCGATCTCGATGTCCCGCAACGTCATGCACCCATGTGCAACAGAATAACAACTCCACAAAAGGGATTTCTTTTCCTTTTTTTTTTTACAGTCTTGGACCAAGCTTTATGTGTTTTATGTGATTTATTTGATTTGATGTGTTTAAATTTTCTCATTTGGCTTATTTTTTTTATCATGTTTTATCATGCTCATGCATGTATGTTGGATATGGATGAATGTCTTCATGTATACTAGTTTATTTATGATATATTGCTTTGGAATGCATACTCATGGAAATTTTAGGTTAGGCAAGGAAGTGGCAACTTACTCTATGACTTTCAGTCAAAGTTTAAATTTGTGAAACCATTTAACTCTTTGTTAAGTGCTCGAATTGATAGTGATTGATATACGTACTATCTCATTACTTATTGAACCCTTAAATTACCTTCATAAGGATAATCATTAGGACAACAAAAGATCCTTTTGAGATTAGATAATGCCTCCCTCAATATCTCACGTAAAAGGACATTTATAAAAAGTATGTTCCACAAATAAATATTGTTGCATTAAGACATGTTCAACCCTAAAAAAAATCTTGAATTACAGGATTTAGGACTGATAACATGACTACCATTAAATAAAATGACCTCTGTTGAATATATATTGGATTTTGAATCCCTACAGCTATTAAAAAGGGATTTGCTTGAGACTGAATGTTAGTATATTGCCACCCATAAAAAAAATATGAATTGCTCTGGAAACGACTTGAAGAAACTCATCTCACACATGAAAAACATCCATGATGATGGGCTTTTAAAAAAATATATATGGAAGGATAGAGGAAATCATGAAGGTGTCTTTGCAGAATTTAGCAACTAAGACCTTGATGTATTTTTTGGAGCATCGGTGCTTCATTTCTAGGAATATAGACATGTGTTCTATTTTGTAAGAATATAGTTTACTGACTGAATATCCTTGAAATCTATACAAAGTCTTCTTCCAATAAAGGCGCGAGAAAGTGCTAACTGAATTGGCTGAATTGATCAAAGTTCCAGATCACCCTCCCCTCTGACTCTTGATGACGATGAAGGGAGATGAAGAGGGGGTCTCATGCTATGGAAGATCTTTGTTTTGGGGTGGTAGCCACTCTTTGGATCGATGGAGGAGTTGGTTTGATCCATATTTGATCAAGTTTTTTATTGGTGTTTTAGTGCTGGAACAATTGGGTTGATTGGAGATCAATTACTGATCATCAGCTATGGGTTGAAGAATTTCAGTGACCGGCAGCTGATTGTCATGTTATTGAACATGCAGGGTACATTAAACATAAAAAAATGATGAAATAATATCTTTTGAAAAAAAAAAGTCTTATCTTGTTTAGAATAATAACATTTAATAAATATCACATTTCTAAAATGCAATAAGATAAAAATTCAATCATCATGCTCATCTATAGGCCGGTTCATAATCGTCAATGAAACCAGTCTGTTTTTACATTTAAAGAACCGATGGTTTGCATAGCGACAAATTGGATATAATAGAACAAATGATCTTCAAAAACTCCTGTAAAAATATGACCACAATCTAACAGTCGGATAAAAAATAATGGCCCTTTTAATATGTTATTTTGGTCTTGCACAACCAAACCCTTCTTGGTCCTAGACCTGTCTCATTAGTTTATAAATATATTTTTTAGGCCATCTATATAATCTATTTGAAACAAATCCTCATTTAGTTATGGCAAACTAACATCTGACAGCTCAAAGTCACTCTTAATCACAAATTTGACTATATTATTGACATTGAAAACAAAGGATAACTACTATGTGAATAATAATTTTTTGATATTTTAATTGGAGTCTATTTTTTAGTCTAGAAGTTGGATAAAAATGTTTATTTTTTAGTATTTTCTTGCTTCATTATAGCAACATTTAATAAATATCACACTTCTAAAATGCAATAAGATAAAAATTCAATCATTTGACTCAACCTGTCAACCGGTTTATAATTGTCAGTGAAATTGGTTGATCGGTTCTGAAAATAACAAGGTAGATCTCAAAGCTGCCAAATTCGGGGGGTCTCGGCTAGATTTTTTTATATTTAAATAACTGACGGTTTGCATACCAACACAATGGATCCAATAGCGCAAACGACCTTCAGAAACTTCTGTAAAAATCTGAGCACGATCCAACAGTCAGATAAAAAATAATGACCTTTTTAATCTGTTATTTTGGTCTGGCACAACCAGACCTCCTCTTGGTCCTAAACCTATCCCACTAGTCCATAAATACATTTGTTAGGTCATCCATGTAATTTGTTTGAGGTGAATCCACATTTAGTTATGGCAAACTCACACATAACTGTTTAAAATCACTCATTATCACAAGTACGACTACATTATTAACATTGAAAACAAATGATAACTATTGTGTGAATAATAACTTTTCAAGATTTTAATTAGAGTCTATTTTTTAGTCTAGAAGTTGGACAAAAAATATAGTTTTTGACTCATAAAACATATTTGAAAGAAAAAGGTTCATAAAATTATGGTTTTTATGTAAAACGGTCAACCAATTAATACAATTAGATCCAACTAATCAACTAGTTGAGCCAGATAATTGGACTTTCATCTTGTCGCGCTTTTAAAGCCTGACAAGGTGAAAATGTGTCATTTCACCAAATCTTGTTCAAATGGTGTTACTCCACCAATATTTTATGTTTATAGTTCTAACTAGTATATTGGTTCACGCTCCGCCGTGGATTGGATCATGTTTTAAAAAAAAATGTAAAAACAATATTAAGCGCTCAAAGAATTTTTTTTTTTTTTTTTTAATAGTATTATTAAACCTAATCAAATAGGTTAATTTTGAAACCTCTCAACTCAACTTTTTTTCTAACTCAAATTTTTAATTAAACCATGTGAGAGCTAGCTCGACTTAAATCGATCAGTTTTATAGGTCCAAATGCAATCTTGAAAATCAATAAAAACATGATTTAGCTTTTTAAAAAAATTTAAAATGATAATTTTTTTTAAAAAAATATTGACATAATAATCGACCTCACCCCTCCACAACCCGGGTCATGGACTCTATCGAGTTTAATAATATTTTTTATATATTTTTTTGTTTAATTATATGATAAAAACATATGCTTATAAAATTGAGCACCAACCTAAAAATATACATTTATTTGAGACAATTATCCCTAGAAAGCAAACAAAAATCAATAATGCAGTCCATTCCTCAACCAATCCAATATTAAAAGATGAAATACAAAAACAATTAAAAGACCTACAACAAAAAAAGCATATCATATTGATTGGTAAACTCGTCAAACTTGTGAATCGGGTAAGTCGGGTTAGTACGCCAAATCTGTGAACTGGGTTATGGACTCTACTGGATTATAATTTGTTTTTTTTTTCGAATCTATTTTTTATTTAACTATATAATAACAAAAATAAATTATTGCGAAATGATATACCAACTCAATATCGAGATTTTTTTAGATCATGATAACCTCATAAAAGGCAAAACAAAACTAATTATGAAATTGAATTCCCAATTAACCCAATATCTAAAGATGAAAAAATATAATTTTAGAAATTTAAACTTATAAGACCACGAACCAAGTTAACCAACCAAACTTGTGAATAAGTTCATAAACTTTATAAAATTTAATAACAAAACTTTTTTTCTGAAACTTTTTTTTTTTTAACTATATGAGCAAAAAATATACGATAAAAAAAGTCAAGTTCAATATATATAAAAAAAAAAACATACTCCACTAAACTTGTAAACCAGGGCAACCAAGTTACGCTGATAAACCCGCAAACCATGCTAACTTAATAGAAAGGTAAAATAAAACAAAACAAATTATGAAGCCAAATTCTCAACCATAAAAATATTAAAAGATGAAATCAAAAAAAACAAAATTGAAAAAAAATCATAATAAAAATTAAAAAACATGAAGAAAAAAGAAAGAAAACAAAATATTATGGATTACTATTGTCATTCACAATGCAATATGTGTTCTTTAACAATGGTTTCCTCATATTATTTAATTTTTATTACTTTATAAATTTTAATAACATGACTATTTTCTAAAACTATTTTTGTAACTATAAGAAAAAAAATAGACTATAAAAAAAGTCAAGTTTAATTATATTTAAAAAAAAAAAACCCACCAAACTCATAAACCAGAATAACCTATGTTACCTTGGCAAACTCATAAACCATGCTAACTTTATATATATAAAAAATAAAAATAAATAAATTATGAAGTTAAATTCTTAACAATCTCAATTTTAAAAGATGAAATCGACAAAAATAAATTTGAAAAACAATCATTACAAAAATTCAAAAAAAAAAGAGAAAGAAAGTGTGGGTGTTAGGTGAATAATGATTTCCCCCACATCCTTTATTTTTTATTACATCATAAAGTTTAATAACACAATTTTTTTTAAACTATTGTTTTTAACAATATGAGAAAAGAATAGACTATAAAAAAGTCAAGTTCAATTAAAAAAAAAAACATCGCATCTATAAACTAAGGCAACTTGTGTTACCATGACTAACCCATAAATCACGCTAATCTCATAGAACTATAAAGTAAAAGGGGGGAAATTACAAAATTAATTCTCAATCATCTCAATATTTAAAAATAAAATCGATAAAATTTTTTTAAAAAAAAATTATAATGAAAAAAAAAACAATGTGGAGAAACACTATAGCAATTAACAGTGTTTTGTTAGGATAGTTACAGTGCTTTCCCCACATCATTTAACTTTTCTTAAAATGCAATACTTAGTGCAATGGGTGTTAGGTGAATAGAGGTTTCTCCCACATCTTTTATTTTTTGTTATTTTATAAAGTTTAATAACATGATTTTTTTTTCTAAAACTATTTTTTTAATAATATGAGAAAAAAAAAATAAATTCAATAAAAATAAAATTACAAAACTAAATTTTTAATCATCTCCATATTAAAAAAATAAAATCAACAAAAATAATTTTTTTAAAAAAATCATAAGAAAAAAAACAAAAAAAATCATGCATAAAAAATATATATATAAAAATACTATAGTAATTCATAATATTTTTATAATAAAAATTAAAATATTTTTCAGGTTTTCCACGTTATTTAGTTTTTCTTATAACGTTTTTTTTTTTTAAAAAAAAAGAAAAAACTAGCCGTGTAACTTATATATATAGGCAACTTATAATTCTTGGGAACATCGATGGTCCCCCTAGTAGGATAAATGAAAATTAATAACACAAAAGTGTCTTTCAATGTTTCATTTATCTGGTCTTTTGGTATTCTTTGGTGGTTTTGCCAGTTGTAACGTAGTTTGCTTAAATGGACGAAGATGGAATAATGTAAATTGTATTTAATACCTGTTGTGAATGGTTAAAACAATATATATATATATATATATATATATCAAAGATAGAGTTTGATTTGCATATTCGAATAATTGGTCATTTTTTAGGTTTGGTTATGTAGATAAAGATTGTAAAAATAGAGAGAATGTACCTCTTCTATATTTCTTATTTTAAAAATAAATTTATTTTATATCTTTTTTTATTTTACTAATCATGTTTTTTTCTATTTTTATTATATTCATTTTTTAAAAATAAAATTAATACTTTTTATCAACAACAATTAAAATGTTTTGTTAAAAAACAAATATAATAAAAATAGAAAAAAATAAATGTCAAAATAGCATTGGATGAAACTTTTTTGTGAAATAGTACAATTTGATGATATCATGATTGAGAAACATGACATTTAAATAATATCATGGTTTAGAACAATAACATTTGATATATATAATGTTTCAAAATTGCAACACTGATATAGTTGTTCACAACTACGATATTAATAAAATATCATGTTTCTGAATGACAAATCTAATTAAATATCCATGATTCAATGTTGCGGATTCAAAACCACAATATTCTTAAAGAAGATTGTTTTGAAAAATGACTAGATATTTGATAAAATGTTTGGACAATAGCTTATAGTGCGGTGAAAGTTATTTTTAAAAATATTTTTTGTTTAAAAATAAATTAAAATAATATTTTTTTTTATTTTTTAAAATTAATTTTAGACATAAGCATATTAAAACAAAAAAAAATACTAAAAAAATTAATTTAAAAAATAAAATAAAATTAATTCACCCAAAACTCCAGACATGGCTATCAGGTTTAATAGGAGGTAGCAGCCACAGAAATCACCATTTCCGACAGATCTGTATATGACAATTAACAAGAAAAAAAATTATTTTGCTAGAAGCTAGCTTTAATTTTCAAGCTAATATCGGTCCAACATGACATTAAATAGAAGAAATAATATTTTGAGAGCATGGTTGGTCAGATTCCAATTGGAGATCAGTAATATTCTTAGACAGAAAGAGTGTGACTAAAATTAAAGGTTATACCCTAAATTATATATTAGTCCCTCTTATTTGAAAAACGAATTAAATATTTTTTTAATTAAACATGGTCAAAACTGGTCAAGTAACTAATTATTTTGTCTTAAATCTAGAGAGACTATTTAATTCGTTTAACAAAACTAAAAGAACTAATTTATAATTTATCAAACCTTCTCTCAAGCAATAGCTAGTTACTAGGAAATATTATACCATGTTCAATCCTTTGCCTAATTCCTTTTAATAAGGACGGTATTGTCATTTTAATGACCAAGTTGCTTTTTATAATTATAGTACACTTTGGACCCACTTTGGTATCTTCCTTGTCTCTTGTTTTTTTCTTCATATTTTTATTATTAATATTAGCAAAAGTACAAAAAATGTGGAAAAATATTATATATCTGTATCCAATATAACATTACAGTTTATAATAGTACACAGTATTTTATAAAAAAAATTATTTTTATCAATTTCATAGAAATTAAGATTTAATTTTATAATTATTTTTTATTTAATTTTTTTTTATATAAAGTTAGTGTGGTTTGTGTGTTTGCAAGGATAACCTAGATTGCCCCGGTTTACGGGTTTCGTTGGGTATTTTTTTTAATTAAACTTAATATTTTTAATATTTTTATATATAATTAAAAAAATAGTTTTTTTAAAAAATCATATTATTAAATTTTATAAAATCCATGAACCTGATCACAAATATGTATTCAAAATTATATTATTAAACTTTATAAAACTATATATATATATATATATATATTTCATAAAGCTGTAAACGTCGCACAATTTAATGATACAAAATCATTTGTTTGCTATAGAAATTTAGAAATGGTATATTCAATGTCAAATTTATGAGATGTCAATATCCTATTTGCATATAAATATTTTAAAATTATTTTTGTATTATAAATTAATTTTAAATCTAGATCTATTCTCTTAGAATGTAAAACTAGTATATTAAACTATCTCTCTCTCTCTCTCTCTCTCTAATAAAAAAACCTCTCTTAGTTATCCTTGTTGGAGTTGTTATTGATGACACCCTAAAATCCTCCTCTTCTTGTCTTCTTAAATTTCTTTTTAATAAAACAATTATGTTTTTGTAAAAATAAAAATATATTAAGTAAGAACATGAAAATTCACCTAGTAAAATATATTTATTTTTTAAGAATTTAAATCATTATTTCTATTTATAAATATCTATTTTCATTACAATATAATTAAATAAAAAAATAATTTTAAAAACTATCCTGCAACATTATGCTGGCAAAAAGCTAGTCCGGTTAATGAGTTAGGAAGCGTCAACCAAATATGTCCATATCTAGCCGGATGGGCCCAGTTTTGATTTTAAAATATGCCTTTTAAAATTTTTATTTCTTTACAATCTAGTCCTTAAATTGTTAATTTTTTCCACTTTAAGTATTTTAACATATATTAGAATATAATCCTTAAATTCATCAATTTATCATGATGAAACCAACATGCATTAAAGGAGTCGCACCTTCTGTATTATATGATTGCAATTCAACACACATATCACCAGCAATTGTGATTAATCAATAGTTGCTTGCAGTTTTTTTAAGAAAAATGAGTTTATATATAAATTTTTTGATAAGCTAAAAACAGTATTTTTTATAATAACCAAAAATTAAAATTAATATTGTACTTTGATTATGAGATTATATACATAAAGGATATGAATTAGTAACTAATGAATGACATATTGGGGACACGGACTAGTATTTGTTGATATAAAAAAAAACTATTTTAATTTAAAAACTTAAACTGTTACATAAGATTTAAAATATGATTTATATTATATTAAACCCAGATCGTCCCGGCAAGTCTACCCGGGGCTGAACCGGTCCGGGATTGTCAAAAGATCGGCCGGTACAATGACTCGATCAAATCTGGTCGACCCGACAAGTCAACCCGTGACCCGGGTGTAACCCAAGTGAGACCCAGTTTTTTTTTTTTTTTTTCTAATGTGGAATTTGAAATCCATTAGTATATATACTCTATGTTCCCAAGAAAAAAAATTATGTTTTTTCAATATGGGATAAAAAAACCTTTTGGTTTAAATACTTCAATTTAAAAAGGATAACATAGTATTTTTTTAATGTGAGATTTGAAATCCATTAGTATATAGACTCTATTTTCACAAGAAAAAAAACTATGTTTTTTCAATGTGGGATTTAAAACTCATTAGTATATAAACTCTATGTTTTTAAGAAAAAAACTTTGAAACTCATTAATATATATATATTTTATATTCTCAAGAAAAAAGTTATTTTTTTTTCAATGTGAGATTTGAAACCTATTAGTAGTATATACTCTATGTTCACAAGAAAAAAGTTATGTTTTTTTAATGTGGGATTTGAAACCCATTAGTATATATACATATATTTTTTTTAAAAACATTTTTCTAGGTTAACCCATGAAATCCGAGACTTGTCTGCTTGGCCAAGTCAACCCCCGGGCCAGGTTTAATAACTATGCTTGAAACTAATAAGAGTGGTCAAATTCGAACTTGTGGTCACTTGGTCAATTAATACCATAATACAATTTATTAATAAGCTCAAAGAGTAGGCTCGCCCAGTAACCTAGAAGGAATAAAAGACATAGCACTATAATACAATTTAAAACTAATGAAGTGGTCATATTCAAACTTGTGACCACTTGATCAATAAAAATCTATTATCACAATACAATTTGTTAATAAGCTCAAAAAGTGGCCTCGGCCAGGATCCTAGAGGGAATAAAAGGATTACATACAAGAGCTTAGAGAGAAGATGGACTTAGTGTAAAGAAAGGCTAAAAAGCCAAGTTCAAAAGACCTAACTCATCTTAAAAGACACTTTAAAAGATACGGATTTTGGAGATTATTATTGATAAATTAAACGTACTCCTAAGCAATTCTATAATTCACATAAAATAAGTTCATAAAATATAACCAATTACATTAATTCATAAAGTCCATTTCCTTAATCTATAAAACCTGATCAAAGTTTGAGAGAGAGAGAGAGAGACGGTGTTTCGGAGGACAATTAATCAATATTATGATGTGAAAAAATATTTACCCAATTGCTTCCATTGAATTCACGACAACAAGTATTGAATTCATGACAACAAGTATGAAGGCACAGGGATATTACACACTATTAAAAAACTATCTTAAATTAATAACTTAAGTTTTTTAGGTTAAATCACTATAAGATTTCACAGTTTTACCAACGGAAATATTCTGTCGGTGTGTGATCAGGAGTTCGTCGGTAAATTATTTACCGACGACATACATCCCTCGGCTTTCCTTTCATCGGTGATTTCCATATTTCCGTCGCTATATCGGTCGGAAACACAAAAAAAACATTTGCCAATGGTTTTACAAACAGAATTTGCGCGCCAAAAAAAAGTTTCCTACTTGAAATATACCGACAGATTTTATTCCGTCGGTAATATCATAATTTACCGACGGCCACGTACCGTCGGTAAATTTATCAGTGAATGTTTGAAATACCGACCGAATATATCCGTCTGTAAATTCATCGGTACTTACAGCAGCTACTGTCAAATGCCGATGGATTAATTCCATCGGTAAATCTGTTGGTGACTATATGAAATACCAACCGAATATATCCATCTGTAAATTCGTCGGTGATTGTTATTGTCAAATGCCAATGGATTCATTCTGTCAGTAAAACCCTTTGTAATATTTTTTTCTAAATTTGTTTTATTAAAAATTATTTAGAATACATAATATAAAATTATATAAATTAATGGTAATAAAAACCAATTATGCAAATAAAATTTATATTAAACATCAAAAACAAAAAATCAAAGTTAAATAATATTCATTACAAAATAAATTTGTTTCAAAAAATTATTAAATGAAATTTTAAATGTAAATAATGTTTATTACAAATTAATATAAAGTAGAGCTGGAGGAGGAGGAGGTTGGTGGTTATACGACCAAAAAGAATTCAGCGCACATGTTCCACTGTGTACCATGTTCATGATCATTTTGCAAAGCTGTTCATAACCCGCTTTTTGATGTTCAAACTCCATTCTTTCTTGTGCTTGAGATGCTTGGAGTTGTACGTACGCCTCTGATAGGTGGTCGTATTTTTCAGTGAGCTGAGTCGTGTGTTGCTATAAGGCCAAGAACTCCTTAGATTGGGAGCTCCCAACGATTGAAGCACTACAGGCCGACCGCAAGTTGTCGGCTATAATGTTGAAGAGCCTGTAAACCCGATTTTTATCGGGTCCACTTGACGAGCCAACCTCCATCCATAAATTCAGATCAAATTTCGGATGGGTCAAAGGATCGTCCCCGTATCTCTCCCTCAACCGATTATTATAGGTCTCCTAAAAATAAGAAAAGTTATCATCATATTTGATTCAATAAACATAATAACTTACAAAATAAAATGGTTGAACAAACATACCATGAAATGTTGAGCACGGTTGTCAATGAACTATTACACCCCCTTTTGGCGGTCTTGACTCCGTACGTGCGTCTCCACAAACAGCTTCATTGGGCTCGGCTCACGTCTAATAGACATAGCCTAAAATGAAAAAAATTTATTAACAACAAATTAATTGAACGATATATTTCATTTAAATTAATTTTACCATCTGTTTCGCATGTGTAACAAATGGAGCGAAGCCGCCCGTGTGTGTTGTCACCGAGCCATGAATTGGCCGATTCTGGTTGCCAGCACCAAACTGTGAGCGTCGTGTGAACCGCTCAAACATCACGTGCTCAAGATAATGTGGTCATATATCTTCCGGAATGTATATCGGTTTGAAATCCCTCTAAACCGCAACATCATTCCAACCTTGGAACCCTTTATCCCTCCCAGTTTTTTTTTTTTTTTCCCTTTTCTGTGCTTCGTACCAAAAATCACGCAACCTAGTTGCCGCGTGATTTTCCCACATCCTCCTCACAATAGTGTTATGGTCATTGTCCCAGTAGAATTTGTCATGTGTATAAATAATTAATTTTAAATAAAAATAATAATTTATTTACAATTATATTAATAATTTATTAGAAATAAGCTGAAAATTATAATTAACACCAACCTCAAATCTGTCAAACCATGTATTGATTTGAGACATCCATTTAGGATGCCTAGATATTTGACTCCATTGAAACAATGGAATCTCCATCGACGATTTAAACACAGATGATATTACTCGGGCGACCTCAATGTTTGTGAACCTGAAAATAAATAAAATTAATGAAATAGTGATTACTTCATAAATTATGTTATAATTTTTTTAAAAAAAAATAACTAAAACCTTAACAAACTTACATTGAAAGGGCATCCTTCCATTGTGCCTCGTACTTGCGGGTAAATTGATTTCGCTGCGAAGGCACGCCGCCTCTACGCTGTGAACTAGCATTGGAAGAGGCAACATCGATTGACGGCGTAGGTGGTGTAGATGCCTCTTCTTGAGAGGCACCTAAGGAAATATCATCCTCGCTACTAGACGAACTAGCTGCGACCGTACGTGAACGACCAACTCTAGTTTTCATTCTACGCATCTATCCAATTTTATACAAATAATTATATAATTAAATTCAAATGTTAAAAAAAATTCGACAACACCTTCCCTATACTGGATACTAACCAAATCCACCAACATACAAATATTAATAATAGTCATAACCAATTGACCCAATCTATACTAATTATTCAAACATATTTAATTTCTAATCTTAAGGTAAATTCAACATTAAGAATTACAATTCAACAAATTATTCAATAATTATGCCAATACAACAATAAAATATATTCAATAAAATAGATTCGGTCAGGTGTGAGTTATTGGAGAGCAAATATTGTACATGTTGCCTGCAAGTGATAATGAGTGTATGATATTACAATATATAATTAACAATATATTACTGACAAAGTTTAATTAGTATTACATATATATAAACTTACCGAATAAAAGGTCTCAGCTTATCATAGTTAAATAGAACATAGTTGTGTGCTTGTTTGAACTCTATTTCCGACAAATATCTTCCTCTTATGACATTTTTAGGTGTGGGTCATCTAGTATTGGAGAATATTGACAAGTTCCTATTAGAAAGCACTTCACCGCCATCATCATGCCATGGAACGCGATTTATTCTTGTTCTTAGATGAGGTTTGAAATAGTACGAGATAAATGTTGAGATCTCCTCAACAATATGGGCCTCACATATCGAAGCCTTAACATACGCCTTGTTCTTAACATTTTTCTTGAGATTAAACAAGTACCTGCATTGAATTACAATTCAAGTATTTTCAATTAAGAAAAACATAGAAAATACTTTTTATATATGAATTACATTGCAACTGTAATATCTAATCGTTCGAATGGGTACATCCATCTATACTAGACTGGTCCTCTAGCTTTTGCCTCAAACGGTAGATGTATAGGGAGATGCTCTATTGAGTCAAAAAATGATAGAGGAAATATCATCTCAAGTTTACATAGTGTCTCGATGATATTCGTTTGAAGCCTCTCAATGTGCTCAACATTCAACTTGTTGGAGCATATATATCTCTAAAGAAATGATTGATCTCCATTAGTGCATCCCATATTCCCTTTGGCAACAAATCACAAAAAGCTAATGGGATGAGTGTTTGCATAAACATGTGGCAGTCATGACTCTTCATTCCATACAATCTGCAGTCCTTTATATCAACCAGCATTGATATGTTTGATGCATGTCCATCCAAAAAACGCAGACTCTTAAGCCATTTGTAGACTAGCAGTTGTGTGTTTTTCTCTAACACGAAGCTTGCCCTTAGTTTTGCAACCTGTGACTCATCATAGACCAACTCTATATTTTTATGGTTACAGTATAAAGCTATATCCAATCTAGCCTTGATGTTGTCCTTTGTCTTCCCCTTCACATCCATGATGGTGTTGAAAATGTTCTCAAACACATTCTTTTTTATGTGTATGACGTCAAGGTTATGGCAAAGCAGATTGGTCTTCTAATAAGGAAGCTCCCAAAAGATACTTTGTTTTACCCAGTTATAGGTCAAACCAAAACCAAGAAACTTTTGCTTCCCTGATTAAAGGCCAAACACAATGTCACCGTATTCTGATACAACATCATGCAATTCTTCACCAGAAAGACGCGGGGATGCAACATCTTTTTCAACTCTGCCAACAAAAAAATCTTTTATGTTCTTTCTGTACTTGTAATTAAGTAGCAATAAGTGACGATGATAGTAAAAAAAAAAAAAGAAGCTTTACCTCCGTTTGCTAGTGTGAATGCCTTGTTGTTTTCCATGCAGTATGGACATTCGAGTTTCTCATGCGTGCTCCAACCAGTAAACATTCCATAAGCTAGAAAATCATTGATAGTCCACATCAAAGCCGCCCTCATAAGAAAATTTTGTTTCCTTGATATATCATAAGTTAGAGCTCCGGAGGACCACAATTGCGCCAACTCATCAATCAACGGTCGAAGACAAACATCTATATTCCGCTCCGAGCTGCTTAGACCGGGTATGACAATAGATAAAAACATGAACTTCGGCCTCATACACATTCCCGGTGACAAGTTATAAACTGTGAGTATGACCAACCAACAAGAATAGGGAGCAACAAATGACCCAAATGGGTTGAATCCGTCTATACATAACCCAAGACGCACATTCCTTGATTCAGCTAAAAAGTGAGGATGCACACTGTTAAAGCGTTTTCACGCTTCGTCGTTTGAAGGATGCACCATCATACCATCAACCGCATCATGTGCGTGCCATGTCATGTGCTCAGCAATCCTTGGTGACATGAATAACCTCTGTAGTCTAGGTGTGATCGAGAAGTATCTAAATTTTTTATATGCCACTAGAGTCTTTCCCCTGCCAGTTCTAGGTTTGTAACGGGAATGCCTGCATGTCATGCACTTGGTTATCTTAGCATTTTCAAGGTAGTATAACATGCAGAAGTTAAGGCACATGTCAATTTTCTAGTATCCTAAATCGAGGGGTTTCATTATGGACTTCACAGCATAAAAGTTCTCTTTCAGCCTGTTCCCTTTAGGTAAAATGCTTCTCGCCCATTCAATAATTTTTTCATACCCGGCCTCACTCAACCCGTGATCTGACTTGATGGTGAACACCTGTGCCACGGCCGATAATTTACTGTGGTTTGTGTAGCCATCCCATAATGGTTCGTTAGAATCTTTCAACAAATCAAAAAACCTAGCTGCATCTGCATTATGTTCTTCTTCTACAATTGGACATTGACTACCATTACCTTGATTCATTCTCATTGCATCCATAACCATATTTCTGTAAGGATTAGTGTTGTTATTTGCCGCTTTATGCACGTTGCTAGCACTAGAAGTTGACCCAACCACCGTTTCTCTCATTCTCTGCTTACTAACAAATACTTCTCCATATGCATACCAACACTGGTAATTCTCCATAAAACCTTTATGTGGAAGATGCATCATTACAACATCTGGATGCAGAAATTTTTTATTTTGACACTTCCTGCATGGACACCTAATACCGCCTCCAGTAAAATTTTTGGGAATAGATGTTGTGGAATTAATAAAACCCTGAACCTCGTTACAATTAATCATCCTCCGCAATCCTTGGAGTGAATCTCGATACATCCATGAACGATCATCTATGACTTATATCAAACCTTTATAAAATTATGATGACATCATGTATTAATTAACTAAGTTAGGTAAATAAACTTCCAAAAATATTACTTTACCTCGAGATTACCAACAAACCAATCACAACTTCTCATAAATATTAAATATTCATTATCATTTATCAACGCCCATACAAATTAATATATATAAATTTAAAAAAATTACCAATCCGCAATACCATTGATAAAACTGAAAACAAACCCATTAAGCAAGCTATTAATTATTTCAAAACAGCACATGTAATTCGATAATTTCATAAAGTTTTAATAATTTACAAACAAATACAATCTTACAAAATCTAAAACAAATAATAACAAGTATAAAATTATACATTCATATACTATAAGTTTGTCTGAAAAATAACAATAAAACATGTACATTTACTAACAAAATACATATACTAAAAAAACAATAAAATTGACATTTAAATGTTAAAATTTAAAAAGATAGAATTACTTACAAAAATTGATAAAATCCGTCGGCAAATCAGAACACGGATATTGTGACCACAAAACTTCAAGAAATATAACTTGTTGTGCTGAGATGAGGGAGATTTTTGTTTGGAGGTTGGTTGTTTGCAGATGGGGAAAGTTGGTATTAGAAAGAAGAAGGAGAAATAGGGGAGGAGAGGGTCGGCAGGCAGGGAATTATATTAACTTTTTCCGACGGTTTCACTGACGGATTATTTCATTTGTGAGTCCGTCGACTATTCTGACGAAAAAATCAACACGTCACCGTACAGATCTGTCATATCTAATCCCTCGGTGATTTCGTCGGCATTTTAAACGGTGAACCGGTCACGTCACCGTACGGGCTTGCCGTTTTGAATCTGTTGGTGATTCCGTCGGAAAAAACCACCTCGCCAAAACCTTCACATCAGCGACCCACATTTTTTTTAATTCTGAACTTTCCGTTCGTAATTCAGTCGGTAACTACAGACAAAAACTTTTCGTCGGTAGTTACCGATTGAATTACGGACGAAAAAAAATTTGTCAATAATTTCAACCTCAAATTACTGATAGAAATATTTTATCGGTAAATTGGTTACTATTCAATGAATTTCTAATAGTGATTTCATCGGTAAATCCGTTGCTTTAAGCGAATTTCTAGTAGTGAATCCCAAAACTAATTTTATATTATTTTCTAATACATTTCTTCAAATGAAAATCCTACATATTTGAAACTTATAAAAAATTAATGCTTAATTTTATGGATTAAAATAAAATGATGAAATTCAAACTCGTAACTATTTAATCATCAAAACTATAATATCATATTAAAAAAACCATTTTAATCCAACAACTTTAATTTTTAAATAAACTTCCAAGAATAATTATATGATTTTATATCACTCTCGAACCCATGTAATGCATATATTGTTCCAGGACATGTTGTCATGAATTTTGCATTAACAATCAGTTCCTACAAATTCACTGGTTGACTATATCAACGTGCATTGTCTGCAGATTTCTGCATACCGTCCTTTAATCTACGTATTTCCTGAACTGCAGATCTTTACATGACGTTGTAGTTCCAGCATTGTCTGCAGATTTCTGCATATCGAACTTGAACTTGGAGTAACCTGGCTGTTGTTCTTCCAGCAACTACAGTGCAGATCATATATATATATATAAAAATATATACACTTCCATGACTTTTGCATAGTAACTCATTTCCTGTCACCGTCAAAAAAGTATTTATCTTTTTTTTATAAGAAGACCCTGTAACATGAATCAAAGAATAGTTAATGTACATGTAGAATAAATATAGGATCAACAAGGATGGCGGGTAACGAGTTAAAAAGGAAGCTTTATCTATTATTGTTCAATCAAGATAAATATATATGCAGAATATAGAATAGTGAGTCAGCTAGCTTCAAGCAATATTTCATTCTTGTTCTTATCCTTTAGGAAGAAATTAATATTCAATCTGGCTTGAATATATAATTGTATTCGAAGATGCGTTGATGCTTGCAAGCATTTCGAAATTCCATATAATATATATATCCTTCTTTGATTCACTTCCAAGGGTGTGGGTTTGGTACATATAAAGGTGAAAAGAAAGAAATTGTTAAAAGATTTAAGGTGGAGAGTTAAAGATTTTAAAGGGATTGAGTTTTCTTTATTCTTCAAAACTTAAATAATTTGTTTCTACTTTACATACAGCTTTCGACTGTATTACCATCACCTTACACACACACACACACACACACACACTTGGTTTTAAATTATTATTTTTTTGGTTTTAGAGTTGAAAATTATTTAATTAAATCTCATTTTATCATTTTTTGAATTACGATATATTTAATAAATAAATTTAACAAAGTGATCAAATTAAATGGGAAATTAATCCACTCATTATAGACTGAAAAATAATCTGTCAGCAGACACCTATCTCACCTAAATAGAAGGGAAGAGACGGTAGAGCTGAAATACGGGATGAGGATGATTTTTTCTTAATTTTACGGGATCCAAGATGTATGATATTATTTCCTAAATAGAGTTCGAGTTTTACTCTTGGAGAAAAACTTGCCCTGAATAGAAGGGAAGAGACGGTAGAGCTGAAATACACCCTACCACCCGAATCAGGGGTGGAACCAAAAGTTTAGAATTGGAGGAATGAATACGAAAAATAATTTATTTTTGAGGATGCGAAACATGTAAAACTGAGGGGTATAATTAAGAGAATCCAGAGTTTTAGTACTAAAATGTAACATTTTTTTAAATTTTGGTATGTAGTTTCGCATAATATAAAAAATAAACCTCAATATTTAGAGGAGATAAATAAATAAAATAATACTAATTAAGTTGGAAACAAGAGGGAACATAGTGATCTAAAAACAAAAATAAATATAGTGATCCATGGACAATGGTTAATTTATATGATGTATGCACGCATACATCGCATGAGTGTCTCTCTCTCTCTCTTAATTAATTTTTGAAGTCATTTTATCACAAAATAATACTTAATTTTCGGTTTGAGTTTGTAATAACCAAGTAGCTTGTGTACATTTTAATTAATGTGTATGAGGTGTTTAGGTAATGAGGGCATTAACACTTTGGTTTTCAGTTTTTAGAGAGAATATTTATTAATTTTGTTCTGTTATATATGTACACACACCACCATATAAAACTATTATTAACTATAAAGGATTTATTTATGCATAACTTAATAACAATTATTCGTGAAAAATTAATTTAAGGTTGTGTGTGTGTGTGTGTTTCATTTTTATAGTGGCGAGGGACTCCACATGAGTGATATAAACCTCTCAGAAGATAATTGCATTGTTAATCAATATGTAGTGTAAGCATAAGAATGCATGATCTCATCTTAGAAAGTAGATGATACGAATATGAGAGTTGGGAAAGGTGGGCCAGCTGAGTCCCTTTAAAATACCTGGAAAGGAGCAGAAAACACCCAGTAAATACTTAATGATTCTCACATTTTTATAACGGTGAAACTGTAGTTTTTTATTTATTCTTGGTTGGATCTTGATGTTGTTTTCAAGCTGAATAACTTTTGTTGTTACAGCCTAAGTACTCGTCCACCTGTCCCTAATGTTGTCGTTGTTCTTGATTTCTTTTCAGCTTTATTTTGTTTTCACAAATCCCTATATATATCTATCATCCCTGGCCAATAAAATAGCTACATTTAATAAGGAAAAAGATGGGTGAGGGCCTCTGGTTCCCGCTCTCGTTTGCCATATTGCTCTGATTGAGAAGCACTAATTAAATGACCGCTTGTTTTATGAATTTTGTGCTCCAGTTTATAACCATTTAAACTCCTTAAAACCAAAAAAACACAGTAATCCACACAGTAATTACCTGTTTATTTGTCGACGTTTGATCTGTGCTCTTCATCAACGGCCCAAACTGAGTGCAGAGTCGACATCCAGTCTCCATGCAAAACCTCCACAATCCATTCTCCAAACATCACAAGGAACAACCGTCTGTGAGCCCTTCTCTTTCTGCCACGAATTCTGTAACCTAACCCGGCAGCTAAACGCAGAGGCACTGTCCACAAAAGGCAACAACTTTTCCTTTATCACCAACCAAACCATTACTTCTGGAACTGTATCATACAGCTGTACTCTCTCTTTACGATCTTCTTTCGTTACCATCTCCACCATCTTCTTGTAAGCCCAGTTTATCCATTGTACGTGATTCAAACCGTCCGATATGAATCCGGGACACGTGTCCCCCTCCAGATTCCTCATTCTCTCCACGTCTGTACACCCTAATAATATAGCTCGACCATCCATGCATGTACTGTATATGTCTGTCACGCACTCCACCGTCACCCAGGATTCCGCTACTGTAGTTTCCCTCTTTTGAGGAAGCATCACGAACATCTGATCTGGTTTACCGTAACCCTCAATCATGGGCTGCTTTAACTTGAACTTAAAACACATGGGCTGTTCTTGCTTTTCTTGATCATCGACATATTCTTTAATATTATCTACGGCAAGATCTTGAGAATTATCATTATTGCACCATGTATTTCCCATTCTTTCTAATTGCGACTCATCATCCTTCGATTCACTTCTCTCTGGTAATAACTGTAACGTAACAACACTGCTGAAATCACCTTCTTCTTCTTCTCCTTCTCCTTCTCCTTCCCCTTCTCTTTCCTTTTCTTGATCTGACGATGGTACTCCCGGAACCCTTTTGCTTTTCTTCAATTTATTACTCTTACAAACCCTAACATACTTTCTCTTTCTTCTGGCTGTCTTGAAAGCTACCAATTCTTTGTTGCCAATCACTGAAGAGCTAGAATATAGATCAGTACCGGCAGCCGGCTTCGGTGCAATCGGTCGGAATCTATGCATTATCCGGTTGATTATCGTTTTATCCTGAGCACCAGCACGACCACAAGCGTCAGCAGCAGCAGCTCCTCTTATCACATGCCAGCCATTACAACCATCCATTTCCTTTTCACTCTCCCCCTCTCTCTATAAAAAAGACTCTCTCTCTCTCTCTCTCTATCTATCTCTATATCTGGAGATAGCTTAGCTCAGACGATAATCATAGGTTAGACGGTGAGAAGGTGTAAAAGCAACACGTGTTAGGGCAAGGAAGAAATATTTAGGAGATGTTATTGGGCAGAAGTTCTTGGGCATGTGGGGTCCAGTGAGGGAGAAAAAAAAAGTTGCGTAATTGAGAGCGTTGAGGATGGTCCCATAGTCAGGAACCAATTGGAGAAGGGAATGTGTAGAGCATTGCCGAAAGGATGGGGACACGTCACACGTAGCCTAGGCTGTGAAAGTAGAGTCACTGTTAACTGAAGTGGAAATGCCACAAAA
The DNA here is from genome assembly GCF_005239225.2 of Populus alba. NCBI lineage: Eukaryota > Viridiplantae > Streptophyta > Magnoliopsida > Malpighiales > Salicaceae > Populus > Populus alba. The sequence continues at coordinate 37,373,929 of NC_133284.1, forward strand.
AGCTGGTTCTGTTAGGTTCGAGAATGGGCACACGTGGTTTGCTTCTATTAGCATTTCACATAAAAAACTCGTTCAGAATTTAATTCCTTCACGCGCTCTCCCTCCACCATGTGATCAACCCCACCAGGTACTAGACTAGCCGGTGTCTACAAGGCTTCAATTAACTTTGGTTTGGTATCGTTAAGTAAGGCTCCGTTTATTTCCAGAAAAATAATTTTTTTTTTAAAAGTAAATTTTAGGGAAAGTAAAATTTAGAAAAGTATTTTTTGATGTTTGGCACTGTTATAGAAAATGAACTGGAAAACACTTTCCAGTGTTTGATTATGTTATGAAAAATGAACTAGAAAATAATTTATTAATGAATTAAATTTTTTTTCAAGTTTATCTATAATATATAAAATATTTAATATAAAATATTTAATCACTTACAATAAAAAAAAAATGAAATCTAAAAAGTATTTATAATGATGAATTTTTTTTATTATATCCTATATTGATACATAGCTTATTAAAATAATGATGAACAAATCTTACAAATTAAAAAGTTGAATGAGAATGAAATTGAAAAAAATATATATGATTTCATAAATTATCTCAAATAAAATAAATAATAATCAAAATAATAGAGATCAAATCTAAAATATTTAAAAAAAAAAATGAAAGATGAAGAAATTAAAATAATAATAATCAACATTTCATAAATTATTTCAAATAAAATAAGTAACAATCAAAATAATGAAGACCAAATTTGATAAATAAAAAATTTTAATTAAAATATGATAAGGAAAAAGCAAATAGCAATTATAAAAATAAGGATCAAAGTTAATATAAAAATAAAATTTTAAGAGATGAAATTGAAAAATAAATATTTAAAACAAAATATATATACCAATCAAAAGTTTGAGGATTAAATTTAATATAATAAGCAAATAATGACATTTCTAAATTTTTTACAACTTCCGAAAAGTGTTTTCCCCCCAAATTTTTCAGGAAAACACTTTCCTGAAAACCAAGCCAAATTTTTCTTTTACTGGAAAGTGTTTTCTATTGACCAAGTTTCCTACTAGCAAACAAACACAAGAAAGTTTGGAAAGTGATTTCCCAGAAACCACTTTTCGGAAAACAAACACAGCTAAAGGGAAAACACTTTCCTGAAAACCAAATCAAATTTTTCTTTGACTGAAATTGACAGGAAAGTGTTTTCCGTTGACCGGAAAGTATTTTTCGTTGACTAGAAAGTGTTTTCCGTTGACTAACTTTCCTAATGACAAACAAACACAGGAAAGTTTGGAAAATAGTTTCCCAGAAACTACTTTCCAGGAAACAAACATGGCCTAAAACAACATAGTTATTACACGCGCTCCAAATATTTTTTTATGTAAAAAAAAAAATGGTGGAGTAAAGAAAACTCCTCCTCGCATTATTGATTTGATTTAAATAATATAAATATAAAAATATAATAAAAAAAAAAATTAAAAGAATAAGGTTTGAGCCTGGAAAATCTATTACCGTGGGTATAAAACTAAGATAATTTTATAAAAAAATTTGAATAAATCAATTTAAAAAATAAAATAAAAAAAGTCAACCTGTGTTAATTTTTGAGGTTAGTGATTTTGGTCATAAACCAATAGCTAATATATTAGAAAGCAAACCATAAAAAAATAACAAAGCAAATCTAAAAAAAAAAAGATAACAAAATGAGAAAAAAATCATATTAAAAAATATATAAAAAACACGTAAATTTATAAGAACATCCTAAACCTGATATAATCTCTAAAACTTATAACCACGCTACGCACCTACTTCTAAGAAAATGATATGACGGTCATCCACATGTTACGCATGTGCCAACAATTATTTATATATATATATATAGTTATAAAAATATCATGAATAACCTTTGAATTTACAATAAAATCAATGTAAAATAATAATAAAAAAAGCTCTTGTAAGATTGTTATGTTGATTTTGTCTATAAAAAAATCAAAATAATAACACTATTTTGAAAAACAATTGGAAAGACCAAAACACCCATGAGTAATAAGTATTATTTTTTTTAATTCTAGGGTTAAATTAGTAACTTTGCTATGCAATAAAATATAAAAATAACTATTTTAACTCTATATAATTTGTAAAAAAAAATTTGTGTCATGGTAAAAAGATAATCTTACTTCTCATGTCTAGTTCAAAGTTTTTTAATTAAAAACAATAATGTCATTTCACTGAAATGTTTATTGGACTATAATAACTTCTCCCTCTTCTTTATATTTTTTTTAATCCAATTCAAGATTAATTTAATGTGAAATCTAGATTATAGGTTAAACAAGTTAATTCAAAATAATTAAATTTTTTAATAGTTTATTTAAAAAATCAATCTTAATTTTTTTAAAAAATTCAAATTTATTTTTTAAACTTGTTAATTTATCAAATTAATCAAGTCAAGATATATAAACTTTTAACAAAAATGTTAAAAGAGAGTTTAGTTCAGCATTATGATGATGGGGAGGACACACACACACACATATATATATATTTGTGGAAGAGTGTCACGCGCCAGCCAGCTGGTGTGGAGAATGTGAAGAGTATTACTGTAAGAAGAGGACGCAAGAAAGATTTGCTAGATTTGTTGTGCCATCCTCTTTCTTTAAAGGGTAACGACCACGTGCAATGATCGGGTTGGTTGCTTTCGGTATGGCACCCTGCATCCTTTCTTGTAAATCCACGCTTCCCCGTTTGTTTGTAGGAAAGTAAATTTCTTTTGGAAAATGAATTTCGGGAAAAGTGAATTTCAGGAAAGTATTTTCCGATGTTTGGTAGTGTTATGGAAAACACTTTCCAGTGTTTGGTTGTGTTATGGAAAATGAATTGGAAAATAATTTATTAATTAATTAATTTTTTTTCAAATTTATCTAATATATATAAAATATTTAATCACTTACAATAAAAAAAATAAAATCTAAAATGTATAATGATGATTTTTTTTTATTATATTCTATATTCATACATAGCTTATTTTATAAAATATAACTATGTATATCATATCATATTATAAAGAAATAAGCTTGTGAAATATTTTTTACTATTCTATGAAACCATTTATAATTTCATTATGTACGAAATACATCCGACAAAAACTATAGTTTTAATAATATTTTTAGCATGTAATAAAATTGGATAAAATATTAAGGTATAAAATTCACTCTAAACTATTTTTTTTTAATGTTAAAAAAAAAAAAAAAAGTCCCCGCAGGCAAGTGAACAGTGCACTAAAACTGCACTGTTCACTATTTTTTAGTGAACAGTGTATACAATACACTGTTCATATTAATTGCACTATTCAATGAACAGTGCAATTACACATGAACAGTTACATAAAAACATGACAACGCAGCATTGGCCCACGCCAGGAAAGTGTTTTCCGAGAATTAAAAACGGAAAACACTTTCCTTATGTTAAACTTAACATTTTCCTTTGACTGAAATTACATTTCCTTTGACTCACTTTCCATGTATTGCCAAACATGGAAAAGTGAGGAAAATGGTTTCCAGGAAAGTGAATTCCTGGAAACAAACAATGCCTTAAACTCGAACATCTGGTCGGACGATATCTATTGCACAAGTAATTATAAGAATAACTTTATAGTAAGTGGTCTATTGAAAGTAAAACCGTTTGTTTTTTTTTCTGTAATTTCAACTTTGAATTTTATAATTGTTAATATAATAATTATTAAAAAAATTATATAATTATCAATTTCATAACTTATAAAATTAATCAAAATGCACATAAACTAACTTAAATACCTATATATAAAAAAGAAGTATATGGATTGCAAATTCAACAATATACATATTTATTAATCATTTCAGCATAAGCTTAAATTGTTTTTGCAAAAATAAAAATAATTAAGGGTGTGTTTGTATATATATATATATATATATATATATATATATTATTCTATCTAATATTAATAATTAATGGAGGTATTTTAGTTAACAAAATAAAATTTCCATATTCTTCACATTAGTAGATGTAATTTTTCTTATTTTTGAAGAGCATCACATTCTTTGATTTCTAAGGGATGTAACATCTTCAAAAAAATCTACATTCCTTCTGTAAGCAGATATATTTTCTAACATCTAATGTCTTTTGATATGAAGAATTAATTTGAAATTCTTCCACAGAAAATTAACGCGCACACGCGTTAATAATATCCAAATGATATACTGCGAGCTCTAATTTTCTCTTGTCGACAAAAATGTGTCTCCGTCATATATGGAGACATGGTTGACAATTATTGAAAAAGATCTTTCTTTATATTTATTTTTTGTATTTGCTTGGAAAATGTGATTCTCAAAATTTTAGTTTTATTGGGATAAGAATTAGTCTTCGAGCTAGTAAAAATCTTTTTCATTTTCTCTAGCTAGTCGGGTATATTTCTCCCATTTATTATCATCCCAGTTAATAAATCAGGAATTTCTCAAAGAATGAATTTCTTTTCCAGAAAAAACATAATATAATAACAAGAATAAGAGGATCATTACCCATTCCCACATGTTAACATATATATATATATATATATATATATATATATATAATAGAATGCACGCAATGCTTATGCACCTAAAGTCCCATCCAGTCACCGCTTAAGCTGATCCTTAATGACTCAACCATTTTTTAGATTAATCACCAAATCTGCAGTAACCTCCGGTCACTTCCCGTCATCTTGCTGGCTCACCATCACCATCGTCGTGTACGCATCATTAACCCACTGTACCCTGTTTAAACCATCCGAAATAAACCCAGAACACGTGTCATTCTCATATTCTCCACGTCCGTTCTAACCAATGACACCGTATCCATGCACTTGTCTGCCACACTCTCCAGTACTGTCAACTGCGTCCCCACTATTCTCTGTCCGGTAATGGGACCTGACATTTCTAAACCACCCATATCATGCATCAAGCAACTACTGGTTATTATTGACGCCAAATAATAAATCCTCATCTTTCCTTATGATCGATGGAGAGCTGGGACTGAAAGAGAGAAACAACAGTAACCATCTGACAAACATCGCTTTTCTGGTATTAGATCAGTAGTTTCTAATCAGAAATCAATTGCAACGTTAGCTTGAGACCATGAGTTATGTTTCTCTGACTTGATTTGATTATATTGGTATCATCTTTTGCCTTCCTGTCTTCTGATACTGCTCCGAACTATTCTTCTTAAACCTAACGTACTTTCTCTTCTTTCATCCTTAATAAACCAATCCATTCTTGGTCTCTGACTTCCAGTTACTGGAACTTTAGTCTCCTTTGAACAGTTTTGAAGCAAATTGGCTCGAATCCGAGCATTATCTGATTGATTATTATCTTATCTTTAAGTCTGGAGGACCAAGCTTCCACGGGCCACCCATCTCCACCATATATATCTCCTCTTCCACCACCACTTCCACTCACTTCCACTCTGTCAGACAATCACTATCGCTCGCTCTCTCTCTCTCTCTCTCTGTGTCTGACTGTAGTAGAGTAGGTTATCTCCCTGACGATAATCATACAAGGGCATCAGGGTGGCTAGGTCTACATGCACCACGTGTCTAGGGCTCCCACAACACAATGGAGATACCTGATTGGTTGATTTTCTTTCCACGGGACCCACCCAGAAAGTACTAACAACGGAGTTTCTTTATGAACCATGTTAAATCATCCAATCAGAGATGACGACGTGTCGATGTTCCCTTGAAAGAAGATGACACGTGGGCTTTGTTTTGCGGTAGCATTAAGAAGCTGGTGTTGGAGTTGGAATTGGATTTTCCTAGGGGTAGGTTCCAGAACTCGCACACGTGTTTCAATCTTATTAACTTGGAAGTTGGACAAGTAATTTAGATTTAAATAGCTGAACTTTATTTTGTTCTCCTCCACTCTCTCGATTTAGCGCGTGGCAGCTTTGCTTGAAAGAAGATTATTTCTGAAGATTGGCGAAGTTTTTTTTTTTTTTTTTTTTTAAATTAACTCTACAATAAAAATATTTTCAATTCTCACTTGGTTTTTAAAAAATCATAGCAGTTGAAAATCGTAGCTCTCACTTACAGTTTTCACTTATGAATTTTTTTAAAATCACAGAAATTAAAAATTTTAATTTTTCATTGACCATTTTATTTTTCAAAAATGATTTCTACCAACGTTATTTTTTAAAAACTTTGTAAAAACAGGAAGCAGCATTGTGATGGTAAGGGTTGTCCACGCACTAGGTAAGAGGGTGGGCTAAGGTTTCTTTTCCTTAAATTCGACATCTGTACTAGAGGACGCGTGGATGGTCTGATAACTAATCAGATCTTAGGAAAGATATTGCGAAAGGGAAAAGTCGTTCTCGTTTTGATGGGTTTGGCTCCTTTGGTCCAGTAATTTGCGTCCAATGTCCTCCAATCACCGTTCAGATTCTGCAATGTCCACATCATTTCAAAAAGGTCACATCGATTTTCTTTCCCTTGTCCTTTTCTGTTGAAGCATCAGACTAGAGTTCATTTCTCCCTTGCTGATTAGCTCAAGCTTTATAGCATATTTATTATAACTCTACTGGTTTGACTCGGTTACCAAACAATCCTGATCTAAATTAACTTATCATAATAATAATAATAATAATAATACTATTTTAATATTTCATATAAAATAATTTAAAACATATTTTACATTATTATACTTCATATGAAAAGTTTATATAATTATCCCACATGAGAAGTTAAGGAACACTTCATATAATTAAATGTTATATATATAATTATTCTACATGAAAAAATTAAAAACATTCCAATGAAGGCTATACATATAGTTGTCTCAAGTGCAAAAATAAAGAAATATTCCATGTGGATTTAGGCTATAAATATAATTATCTTACATGAAAAAATAAAAAAAAAAATTATAAATATATAGATTATAAGAAAAATATATGAGGTCAGGTATTCTATATTTTTTGTATTTATTAAAAAAATATAAAACAAAGATTAGGTATAACAACCCCAATATTTGTATTCAGAATAGAAGAGCAAGGACATAATAATTCAATTAAGATAAATGATTTTTTTTTCCTGTAATTAATAAAAAATTCGACAGAGTTTTCTCTATATTTTTAGGTACCAAGTTATCGATTATTCTTCCACAATCCCCAATTAACAAATCTCTTACTTGTCCTATCATCAAGGACATCCTCCTCTCATTATAGCACAATTTCTCAATAATTAAATTCACCCATGTCTAAACAATTCAGTATCCCACATTTACATGGATGCAATCTAAAGAATTATTCTAAAAATGGTAACTGAAGTACATTACATAATTCAAAGATTGATAAATAAGGACCGTTAACGAAATTATAATCAAAATAAGTTCATAATTAAAGAAGAAATTCATAATTTAGATTGTACGACACAAAAGAGCTTTCGATAAATTGTAGACGCATTATATTACATAACAAAATGATAAATTCATTCATTACAACATGATAT